>NC_041394.2:167627655-167927655 GCF_900747795.2 Erpetoichthys calabaricus
TCTCATTAGACCAAATGCCCCTTTTAACACAACGAAGTATATTATGTCCAAAAAATATTACTGTTGATCATATTAATAACCAGGTCATTTCATTACTTCCTGGAGAGTCACACCTCATTCTAAGCTCTGACAAAGTTGACTCTGATGACGACAATGACCATCTTAATTTCCCCTTAGCATATTTGAACACTATTAACCCAGCCGGATTACCACAACACAGTCTTAGCCTTAAAAACGGAACAATACTCATGCTATTAAGAAACCTTAACACTAAACAGGGTTTATGCAATGGTACACGTTTAGTCGTCTACACCATAACACACAATGTTATTCAAGCAACAGTTCTTACAGGATCACATGCTAACAATACTGTTCTAATTCCTAGAATTGACCTTACAAGTTCTGACCTGGAATTACCTTTTACACTTAAACGGAAACAATTCCCCATTAAACCTGCCTTTGCCATGACCATCAACAAATCACAAGGACAAACCATGCACAAGGTTGGCATCTACCTATCTGAGCCCGTTTTTGTACATGGACAACTTTATGTGGCCTTCTCACAACTTCGACGTTCATCTGACGTTAAAGTTAAGGTCATAAATGCTCCATGCCAAGGAAAACTCATTCAAGGACAAGACACCATCTTTACTACTAATGTTGTTTACAAAGACATTTTCCAATAAACCTTTACACTGTGCCAAACACTTTATTGTTTGCTTCCTATCTGTGTCGTCTACACCTTCACACTATGCTATATCTCATTCATACATCACGCTCTTTGTAATTTCCCAACACCAGGGGTTGGCGAGCGAAGCGAGCAGGGGGCGGAGCCCCCTAGTAAACTGTCTATAGTAGAAAAGTCTTCTTAAAAAACCTATTAGACATATAAATGTGTACTAAATGTGCACAGACCATACTGCATATTTTAAAAATAAATATAACCAGATGCAAGAGAATAACCTTTCTGTAGTATCAGATTATACATTGACATTCAAGAGCATCAATGAACGAATGGTATATGTGAATGCTATGTTGTCACAGGTGCTGTGTTCTCTCTGTTATTCATTGTTACTACAATAGTGTAGGAGATGATGTGTGCTTGAAAGAATTGGCAGATATGTATATTAGTGCAAAATACTCATTTTAAGTAAACAATGTGTCACATTCTGTCAAATGGACTACTGTTAAGAGCCCCAGGAGATGCAGATTTCATACTTAAAGCAGCCAAATCAACAAACCTGCCTAATAACGCCAGCAAAGCATGGACACAGCTGCATAACATCCACTTCTAAATAAATAACTAAAATTGAACATTATTGTCTAATAGGAAATGCAAACATGTCATGACAAAATAGCCTCAGAGTATATTGTACATCCATAGACTACAATGTTTATCTAAACTCGACTTGCTTTTGTTATGCCATATAGTGATATAATAATTAAAATGACAGAAAGATAGTGTAGCAGAGAGAATCACTTCTCAAAGGTGTGGAGCCCAGTTGCTGTGGTCGTTTACATGTGTATGTGTATGCGTGTGTGTGTGTCTGTCTGTCTACATTGTCGCAACACTCATTACAATGTTCAAAAATAATTAAGCTTCAGTTATTTTGTGCTACTGAGCTCCTGAATGAATAACAGCATTTTTAGTTTTTAATTTTCGCTCACCATCAAGTTTTTGTTCAGTATCTTTTACTCTTCCCTGAATGTACACCCTGGAGAAATTGGGGGCAGGTGTTTTAGAAAGAAGCCTTGAGGATATAGCCTTTGCCAGGCAGGATTTCACCACTATTCACTAAACATATTTTAACGGGTTGTCTCCAGACATGTATTCTAATTTGAGAATCACATCTGCCCCCATTAGACTAGGTATCCACTAAGAAAGGATATTTCAATATATCAAAATTTAGGAGTATAGGGCGGCACAGAGGTGCAGTGGTAGCGCTGCTGCCTCGCAGTAAGGAGACCTGGGTTACCTTCCCGGGTCCTCCCTGCGTGGAGTTTGCATGTTCTCCCCATGTCTGTGTGGGTTTCCTCCAGGTGCTCTGGTTTCCTTCCACAGTCCAAAGACATGCAGGTTAGGTGCATTGGCGATCCTAAATTGTCCCTAGTGTGTGCTTGGTGTGTGTGTGCCCTGTGGTGGGCTGGCACCCTGCCCAGGATTTGTTCCTACCTTGCGCCCTGTGTTGGGGGTCTGCTGGAGCCAATCCCAGCCGTGACCCTGTGTTAGGATATAGCGGGTTGGACGATAAATGACTGACTGACAATAGTAAAACTAAATACCTCAAATATACTTTGACAGATTTGATTGAAATGTGGTTATGTTGTAGAAAAACAAAAATTGCCTAAAAGTTTATTTTCTTGAAATATGTTGTTAATAAGGCTTTAGCAAGTGGAACACTCTAACGCACAGGTGTCAAACTCTGGTCCTCGAGGGCCGCAGTGGCTGCATGTTTTCATTCTAACCATCTTCTTCATTAGTGTGCCGTTTTAACTGCTAATTAACTTCTTTTGCTTTAATTTTAATTAACTTGACTCAGACCCCTTAATTGTCTCTTTTTTCCTTAATTAGTAGCCAAACAATAATGAGACATCAAACAAGCCACCATATGACAGAAAAAACAGAAAAATCAACAGATTTGGAAATGTCTGCAGTGGCAGAATGAGAGCAGCAACAAGCCATTGAATTACATAACGGGCGTAATTAACAGCAAGAATCAGCTTCTCATTAAGAGACTGTTTGGAGTGAAATTGGTTGGAGTTTGAAATCCCAGTTTAGCTGGTCATCTGTTGGCTTGTTTCATGTCTCATTTCTGTTTGGCTGCAATTTAATGAAGAAACAAATCAATTCAGAGGACTGAATCCTTAAAAACAGGGCTATTGAAATGAAGGGAAAAGGAGTTAATTAGCAGTGAAAACTACTCACTGATTAGGAAAAGGGTTAGAATGAAAACCTGTAGCCACTGCGGCCCTCCAGGCCTGGAGTTCGACACCCCTGCTCTAACGCATGGTGTCCACTATTTCCCTACAGCGTTAACAGTAATATCACGGAGAAATGGGGTGTGCCGGTTTATGAAAATGTAGACCATCTACAGAAAAAAAGTGAAAGGATCAAAGTTCAGTGAAGCTCAAAGAATACAGTATATACTTAGCAGTGGTTGTGAGCATATTCAGTTTTGCATAACTGGTCCTTATAAGAAAGGCATATAATATATATTACCCCTCATCCTTCATCTTATCTGCAAACTTGTGCAAATGTCGAACTAGGGACTATAATTCCCATCAGTCACTGTGATGCTCCAGATGATTTCTTCAGTTGCCACAAAGTTAAGATCATCAGTTAAAGGGGCATGCCATCAAAGGTAGTAACTGCTGATTTTTTTTTTCCTCTCATCTGCTTTGGGATAATAATTTAATTGTCTCAGTGGATTACAGTGTTTGTCTTAGACTAGCTTGTCTTCAAATTCACAGCAGTTGATGATGGCATTTAACTCTTTTTTTACATAGTTTAATGACATCGGAGCATTTTTTTCCAAGCAGAACTTTTTAAGTGGACTTATGCATGTAAAACAGGAGTTTTTAGGAAACCAGGTTACTCACCTTATTCTGGTTTTGTGTGTGCATGTAAAGGCACTCCATGTTGCACAGGTCTGTCAACTATTCAGGACCTTCCACCTCATTCACTGTTTCTGACACCACTCCGGAGCCCACTGCTTTATCTGTCTTCATCGTCCTCAACATTTTTGCAACCTCCATTACAACTTAGTGCTTCTATATTCTCACAATGAACAAGAGCTGTATGGCACTGAAACAAACTTCAGTACTAGCAAGTAAATAATATTCACAAGCTGCTAAAAAAAGAAGAGATAGGGCATCACATTTAACTCAGAACAAATACTTCAACTCATTTCCCATCTTAGGTTATGTAGAATTTGTCTGCAGTAAGAATGTACAAACATAAAAGGTTACACCAAAGATAAAAGAAATAAGCCAAGAAGCCAGAAAAGATATCCATATTTTAAAATCAGAACACACACCTAGGATTCTTACATACTGTAAAAGAGCATTGATTTCTAACAGGACACTGTTATACATTTGAGTTAATCAGGGCCCTAAATCCACTAGAATTCAAGATACGTATGGTGCTGGAAGTAAATGTTTTCTTAAATGTTTTGGTTTTGAATCTGGAGAACCTATATCTGCAACCTGGTGGCAATAATTGAAACTTTGGAAACAGACAATGGCTATTTTTTATCAGAATTGAGGCTGCCTTTTTATCTAATCTGCTTGTGATACGACTCCATGAAACCAATAATTTATCTAATAATTCTGACACTGTTTTTGAGATGGATTTTTTTTTAACATTGAGATTTCCAAAATGGAAATGGAAATGAAATGACCGATTAAATAAAGAGTGACAATATAGTTTTGTCTACATCAAAAAAATGTAGTTTTGTAAGAAAGAATTGCCTTTTCTATCTTTTCTTACTGAAATGTTCTACATTCACATCAAAGTTCAGTATATTGTCAACGATAATTCCTAAGTGCTCCGTCATCTCTATAGTGTGTACTTACTATTGCTGAGAGAGAGAAGAGGGAGGGAAACATCGAAAATCAACAGCTTTTTTCTTAGTTTTAGAGATATTTAGTTGTCAAAAGGAATGATTGCACCATTTTAAGAAAACCATCAACAATAGGTTCATGAATGTACTTTTTACTCCTTCCACTTTTTAGGGCTTAAAGAACTAACCACCGTGGTCCTTTCAATCTCTATACCGTTAATATTACAATTAAACACAATATTAATTTAACTACTCTGAATGGTGCCTTTAGGAAGAAGTCCTCCTGAATCAGTGACTGCTTGTCCTACAAAGACGTCTCTCAAGTCCAAACATGACTGCGCCATGGCAGCTGAGCTGCATCAGTTGTCCTTGATAATTATAGTGCTAAACAATTTCATCAAGGAATGACACAAAATACCTCTATCCTTATTAAACACAAGCATTCAGACAAGGTCTTCAGATTTAAGATCCGACTTTAATTTTCTGATGGCGAAGCAGAACATGCTTTATAAATCCTTTGATGGAATGACATTTCTTAGACACGTCCTTTCTCTATATCAAAATGACTGCTTTGCAGCTTAAATTAAAAGAACAAGAAGACAGAACCAGAAGGGACAGTCATAGAATACTGGATATCCCTAAAAATGCTGAGAATGGTATTTTGAACTGCAGTCTCTCGGGTCGTATTGACCACTCTGGTTCTCACATCTTCCCAATTTCAAGCCGAGGTCATGAGGACCCATTTAAAATAAAATGGCTGATGTAATCTGTCCACTGCCTGTGACTAGAAAGTTTTTATAGCACTCTGGCAAGCAGATTGCCCTATGAGAAGTGAAAAAGGCAAAGCCTACTACTGCGATATCTCCCAATTCTGAAGAAATCCAGAGATGCTGGCATTCAAGCCTTTATCCTCTATCCTGCCAAAGTCTGCTGAATGCACACTAGCTCATAATACCTCTTTTCAGACCACAGGATCCCAAGAACTTTCCTCTCGACTGTTACCTGGACTTTCTGTGGGTTCATGCATTATCAATTGTTATTTGTTAACAGTGCTACCATAGCTGAGTTCTGATTATTAATGGTGTTGTAATATTATTTCTCTCTTTTGAGATCTTATGTACTTGCATGACTTGATGTAGGGTTTACTTCATGTGACTGTTATTGAATTCTGGTATGGTATTGTGGGGAGATGGGGGGATTGGTGATGTTGGTCACTCACACACTTTCCCTGGGTCTGCATTGTGCTAGGAACTTTCATTTTTTAATTGTTCATTGGAGTTATGAATGGTGGGTATTAAAAGATGGTTGACAGTTCGCTGCTCCTATGTTTGCACTGCTCTTGCATGCTTATAATTTTGTTCATTGACTTTCTATTCTTAACTTTCTCTTTTCAATGGAATGATGGGTAATTTTAATATCCATCCATCCATTATCCAACCCGCTGAATCCGAACACAGGGTCACGGGGGTCTGCTGGAGCCAATCCCAGCCAACACAGAGCACAAGGCAGGAACCAGTCCCGGGCAGGGTGCCAACCCACTGCAGGACACACACAAACACACCCACACACCAAGCACACACTAGGGCCAATTTAGAATCGCCAATCCACCTAACCTACATTCTCTTGTGAAATGTCAGAACATTGTCTACCCCTCATCTTCTACAGCAGCATAAAGCAGACATAGTTTTTCTTCAAGAAATCCATCTCTTATGCTTCTAAGTGCTGTCTTGTATTTGCCTTGTCCTCCCGTTGAAGTGACGTTATGATTTCAGCTAGGCTATCATTACAACTTAACATTCTTGCCCCCATGGTTGTTAATGAAGGAAAGTTCTGTTACGACTTAGCAGAGCTGGATGGCAAGAAACTTGCCTGCTGCTCAATTTATGCACCCATGCCACACAGAAGTACTTTCCTTTCTGACATCACTAAAAACATTGTGTCATTTGTTGATTTTGAGCTCATTATAAGTATTGATGCAAACTGTTTCATTGACCCACTTTAAGATAAATCTCCTCCCCTAAACAATCAGCATGTTCTGCCACCTCTTCTGCTCTGGCCAAGTTAGTTTCTGATCTGAGATGGTTGATTTGTTTCAACTTCTTAACCGATCTGCTAAAGAATTCACTTTCTTTTCTGTGTGTCACAAGTTTTCCCCTAGAATTGATTATAACTTTATCTCTAAAACAGAAGCATCTTATTCTCTTAATGCATCAGAGAAACCCCTTCACAACAGCCAACCAAGTGAACAACACTTTCCAGGGGGTAGGCGTATCAATATCCAAGTCTACCATAAAGAGAAGACTGCATGAAAGTAAATACAGAGGGTGCACTGCAAGGTGCAAGCCACTCATAAGCCTCAAGAATAGAAAGGCTAGATTGGACTTTGCTAAAGAACATCTAAAAAAGCCAGCAGAGTTCTGGAAAAACATTCTTTGGACAGATGAAACCAAGATCAAACTCTACCAGAATGATGGCAAGAAAAAAGTATGGAGAAGGCATGGAACAGCTCATTATCCAAAGCATACCACATCATCTGTAAAACACGGTGGAGGCAGTGTGATGGCTTGGGCATACATGGCTGCCAGTGGCACTGGGACACTGGTGTTTATTGATGATGTGACACAGGACAGAAGCAGCCGAATGAATTCTGAGGTGTTCAGAGACATACTGTCTGCTCAAATCCAGCTAAATGCAGTCAAATTGATTGGTAAGCATTTCATGATACAGATGTACAATGACCCAAAACATACAGCCAAAGCAACCCAGGAGTTTATTAAAGCAAAGAAGTGGAAAATTCTTGAATGGCCAAGTCAGTCACCTGATCTTAACCCAATTGAGTATGCACTTCACTTGTTGAAACTTTGGACAGAAAGGCCCACAAACAAACAGCAACTGAAAGCCGCTGAGGTAAAGGCCTGGCAGAGCATTAAAAAGGAGGAAACCCAGCATCTGGTGATGTCCATGAGTTTAAGACTTCAGGCTGTCATTGCCAACAAAGGGTTTTCAACCAAGTATTAGAAATGAACATTTTATTTCCAGTTATTTAATTTGTCCAATTACTTTTGAGCCCCTGAAATGAAGGGGTTGTGTTAAAAAAATGCTTTAGTCGTCTCACATTTTTATGCAATCGTTTTGTTCACCCCACTGAATTAAAGCTGAAAGTCTGCACTTCAACTGCATCTGAGTTGTTTCATTTAAAATTTATTGTGGTAATGTACAGAACCAAAATTAGAAAAAAGTTGTCTCTGTCCAAATATTTATGGACCTAACTGTACATTCAGTTCTCACCTTGGCCAGGTGAGGTGGAGGTGTTTTCCTACTAAACTTCGAGCTTCACCATAAGCCCATCATTTTGCATCCCTTATCTCACTGGTTTTTGTCTCCCTCTTCATCCCATTCATGGTCCTCTATTGAATCTAGTCTATCAGGTATTTTTTTATTCCACACCAAACAAAGCCTAGCTCAAACAAATTAGGTTTAATTACTTCAGATTTTTGGGAAAGTCAAAACATGAGATATTTTGTGCAGAAATAGTATTCGCAGACCCTTATCATTCATAATAAAGCTCTCAATATTGGTAGGCATCCCATTTCATCTCCACTCTGGTCCATTTCAGGTATTTATACCTTCAGCAGTTTTTCTGGGGAGTCAGGTTTGTTTCATTCCACGATTTTTCCTCTAAATTATCACTTCTTTCTGCACTTTTTTCTTTTACCTGCAGCTCACCTCTGTCCTCAGAACATGTTTTTTCAATTGTGTTTCAACAACCAGTTTTCCATTAAAACCTGTCTCAGTATTGTACAGGTATGTGAATCTCTGGGATGCTGGTAAAAGGCCTCTCACTATTACAGTTAAGTGGAATTCAGATCTCCACGCTTTTTCTGCCTTGAAATGGGATTTAATTTTGAAAGAAGTCAAAAATTGCTCCAAAAATTAGAATGATCAGTTTATTCATTTTGAAATTGTCCATAGGATTTATTCAACTTATTTAAAACAATGCCCCTGACCCAGTTTGTAATTTATGCTCTCTTTAAGTGCCTAGTTTCTTTTTTCATATTTTGATCCAGCCATTCTGCCAGATCTTTTTGGACCTCCATTTCCAACTCTCTTTCACTTGTTTTTGAATATCTTTATTCCTTGTTACACACAACATTTTTACTTCTTGATTTTTCATCTACTACAAAAGTTGATTTCAGAAAGTGTTCTGGCAGCTAAGATGCTCCTGGTATCTTGGTGGAAAAAGCAAGACCAATGTCCAATAAAATCCTGGAAGAACTTATTTTTTAAAATAATATTTCTTTTAGAACATTCACATATTAATTTCCATTGTCAATCCACTATGTCATTGTTAGAAAAAAAAGAAGTTGCACTTATTTTGTTCTAATCTGGATGTTTAAGGCATGTTGCTAAAGCATTGTTTTTTTTGGGTTGTGTGTTCACCAAGTTTATTATAGTTAACAAAAACTAAAATCAAAACAAACTATTATTAAAAAAACATTTTCATAAATTGAAATAAAATAATAAATGACAAAACCGAAAAGAAAAACTAAAACTAAACAAAACTATTAAAGAAGCTGGAAAGACTAACTGAAATAAAATAATAATTTACTAAAATAATTTTAGTTTTCGTTTTTGAAGGAATATTCTTGCTGTTAGTTTTTAACCCTTATAACTTTTAACTCTAAAACTGAAAGTCATCCACTGCGAGCCGCCCGCACATATTCATCTAGTGATCGACGGCTGGTGATGGAGGGCGGTGACAGAGCAAGTTGAATACGCGCGTAAAGGCTGTGGAACAGAAAGCGATTTACGTGCCTCCTTTCTTTGCACTTGTTGTATATCAAGATGAAATTCAAACGCCTGAAATAGGAATGTGGTGGTCAACAAAACCTTTACCGTATGGACAGAAAAATCACGAGTGAGTAACATCTCAGTTTGTTTCTCAGGTGCCTGTTTTTTGTTGACAGTAATTCACCTGCCACTTTACACATGAAGTATATGATATACGTTTTAGACCTTCCCGAGTCCGGAAATGCCATTTTTTGAAATAACTAGGGGGCTCTGCCCCATGCTCGCCAACCCCTGTGTTTGGTTAGTTGGATATACAATTTTAAAAGCTTTTTTTTTTTCTTTGGAATTCTTTCAATTTCATTATTTGCACTTTTACTTTAAAGCTTCATTAAAAACAATATTTGGAATTACGTTTTCTTCAAGATCGCATTGAATTTTGATTCCGTTTTTGGAGACACATTGTGACAATGCAACGTATAACTGCCTGTGAGCGAATATTGTTTCTGTTTCTCTAATAAATAATCCGACTTTTTCTAATGTTTGTCCCTGTGATTTGTTAATTGTCATAGAAAAAGCTATTCTCACAGTAAACTGTAAACATTTTAATACAAGTGGCATATCACAATCTCTTTTGGTGTTTAATGTTATTCGCGGAATATATACATCACCTTTCTTGTCACCTGTTAAAATTTACATCGCTTCTCCGTGATCATAAATATACACCTGACCGAATTGTTTATTCTTCTCATAGCATATGGTCCATTATTGTGTGTGGCACGCGGCTGGGGGTGGCACCCAGCTGGGATGCCCAGGAAGACCAGAGGAGGACTCACGCCTTCTCCAGACCACGAGGGGGCGACCGCCCTGGTTCCTTTGGTGGCCACAGGTACAGAGCTGGGAAGCTCAACCCTGTAGGGGCCCGTGGTCACCGCCAGGGGGCGCCCCCATGCCTGGAGAACCCTAGACCCCAGCACTTCCGCCACACCAGGAAGTGCTGGGGGGAAGACGAGTGGGGACACCTGAAGGAAGCAGGCACTGTAAAGAGAGGCCTGGACTTTGGGGGATTAGTGCTGGAGGCACTGGGTTTGTGCAGTGACTTTTGTAAATAGTGTAAATAATAAACGTGTGTTGGGTGTGTTGAACAATCGTCGACTTCGTAACCCCAGACACAACTTTCTAACACCCTCTCCAACCCCTCCTCCCCCGGGTCTCACCCCCCCTTACTGCATCAATCAATAGCCCGCTATCAGTCTTCCGTGCTGTACTCCGCCCTCCCTCAATCGGACCTAACAGTCACTTAAAACAAAAAAGGCTTCAACTTGGCTGGGACGCTACAATACTTTTGAATTTTACTGCTTTCATATTCTGTACCTTTCTCTGCATGTGTATCATGCCATCATTTGTTTGAGCCTTTCGAATTCCACTGCTTTCATAATCTCTTATCTGCCTTTTTTTCTCTCCAACACTCTTTTCTCCGCGCTGCGCTTTCTTCTTTGCTTGGTCGTTGATGATTCATCTAGAACGTATTGTCCTTATACGCTTTATATGTGCTGAGAGCACAAGATCTGTGTGTGCCACGTGCCTTTACATGACTGAGTGTTTTGCTGGCCTTGCTCTTATTTGTAAGTAGGGCTTGTCTTGCAAGAATCTTGTGTTCCACGTTCCCACGAGACAGCCCTGGGACAATCTCTTGGCACCAAGTCTCATGTTTATGGTTCCCACAAGACGCTCCGTGGCCAGTCTCTTTTATCTGGCGGGTCTTTTAAGTGTCTTCCGAGAACTTCCGAGAAGATCACGTCTCGTCGCCCTGCTTTTCTTTTCCAGGATTTTTTTTTATAATAGATGTGTGTGTGTGTGTGTGTGTGTGTATAAACACGATAACTCAAAAATGCAACTAGATAGATGGATGAAATTTGGTACACGTTTGTTACACCAGAATTGTAGATCTGTAGTAACTTTTGGGCCAAATCCATTAACCCGAAATGATACTTTACCTGAACACATACTCATTTTTTTTTTTAATTCATGCAGCTGCAGAGTCCGATTTATTCAACTTCCATCCATCCATTATCCAACCCACTATATCCTAACTACAGGGTCACGGGAGTCTGCTGGAGCCAATCCCAGCCAACACAGGGCGCAAGGCAAGAAACAAACCCCGGGCAGGGGGTTTACTTTTCTAATAATTGTTCAGTACATTATTCATATCATTTGTTGTTGATGGTTCTTTAATGTACATAATATAATCATTGTCATGCGGTTTATTCCTCAAATATCCATCCCCATATCTGAGTACACATGAAAGTCTAGGGGAGACCACTCCCGATTTTTGAAAATAAAATGGTACTGATTGAGAGACTGACTAGGTCATCATACAAGATCAGCATATTGATGCTTTAAAAACGTCGTTTAACAACAATGCGATAACAAACCTTGTAAAATTCCTGAGTTGGCAATGTCTCTACTGAGCTACAGGTAGGTAGGCGAAGATAGTCTGCCAAATGATGAAAAGCTCAACATACTAGTGTGTTTTTGTATTTATGCTATATTTATTAATTTATCTTTTTTAGTTAATATTCATCATTCTTAATACCAGATATTGTAAAAATAATCCAATAGCAGAATTATGTTTTGAAATATCTGTCCCCATTTTTTCAATATTTCTCTCTCTCAAAATAGTTGAAATCATCATATTCTTTTTGTTCTTAACATCATCCTGCCTTGCATCCAAACCTACTTGGGTAGGCTCCAGGTTTCCTGTGATCCTGCTCTGGATAAACAGGTTTAGATAATGTATATATTGTTTTTAATCGCAGATGCTGTCACTGTCACTTTGTACCTGTCCATACTCTTATTACCTGCTCTTGCTCTGCTCATTATGGGATTACCATTCTTATGCATGGGCTATTCAAGTCTCACTGCTCCTAACCTTGACACTACATGCTTGTTTTTTTTTGTTTCCCTCAATACAGCTATGTGGGGTCTGCAAACTGATTCAAGCATAAGAGCCATGTTCTTCCTAAGCCCCTGTGATTTTTATGATCACACCAGTCAGAACACAGTAGATTCTGTTTTCTGATTTTTATCTTTTCAGGTCGGCGGGTGGCAAAATTTTATCTATAAATTGCTTGTGCCTGAGATGGAATCAGAGATCATATGGCTGGTAGAAAATAACAAAGCCCAGTATTTGAGATTTTTGAATGCAATATTGAAGGCATTCATTATAAGCACATTGTCGTTGGAGCAGAATATGTTGTGTGCTGTAGACATTTAGAGTAAAAATCCCTCCCACCTTAAAATTCACATACATTTCTTTACATATTGGCCCATTCTGGGCAATAAAAGGAAACAGAAAAGAAAAAAGTGCTAACAGTCAGCACAGATTTGTTCAGCACAAATGACATAGAAAATATTTAAAAAATTATAAAATTGTGTAAAATTTTTCATATTCGGTACCTAGTTTTGATTATGCTTGTTTTTATCTGACAAAAACAAAACCAAATAGTAAACTGTGTCGTGTAGTGTAGTAAACTTCCACAAATATTAAACTCACATTATATCCAAACCCGTTAAGTGTACAGTTCTGTCTCATTGTGACACAAAAACTAAACTCCATAGTAGCTCCTTTAACCATACCATAATTACTAAAACTAAAACTGAAACTAATATATATAAAAATAAAACAGAAATGTCTTTGTAAAATAAAAACTAAATTAAAACTAAAAATACACGATGAAGGAAAACTAAAACTAAACTGAATTTCTAAGTAAGGTCAGAAAAAATATAGAAATCAAAACTAACAGAAAAAGGCAAAAAAATAATAACCTTGGTGTTCACTTCATTCTCTTGTTGATGCTGCACTTTTTTATCTGGTTGTTCCCCTTTATATCTTTAAAAACAGTAAAAAAAAATGTTTGCAAAAAATATTTGGTGAAGAAGTTCATGCTAATGTGGGAATTAAAATGACATGGTGATGGTGCTCATGAGAGACACATGGAGTCAAGACAAGCTGAATACTGTAGGACCTCACCCAGGAATCAAAGCTGGAGCTAGTTTCAAGTTTGGTAGTGATTTCCATGCATGAGGTGGACATTAACAATTATGGTGTTGACATAAAACCAGTTTAAATGGTCATTTTAATGCTTTTGTTGAACATGTGTCTGGATTCAGAGCAAGAGCGTATGTTGGAAATGGAGGCTCATGGGGATTTCTGGAAACCTTTCACCTTAGAATAGCTAAATATTGTGGCACTTTGGATTTAGTTCAGGTGATATATTTCATGAAGGTAAATTGTGTGAAAAGATTGAAGGTGTGGTGGTGTTTTAGGGAGTCAGTTCACTACCATGGCTTACATGCTAATGGGTGCTTCTGTTTATGTAAAACTAGACAAAGAGCCCGTTTCGACAACGTAAGATGAAACGGGCACGAGTTTGTGCCAGCAGTGTATGAAGAACAAATGATAAGTAACGAAGAAGTTATTTTGTAATGATTGTAGTCCGCTTTACTCATTACTATACAGGCTTGTACTGTTAGTTGATGAATTTTCCAGGCCTATAGTATAATATTGAATGATGAATGTTCCAGTACAATATGGAATAGTAATAAGTATAAGCACCACAAACCTGATATAGGTGTATTGAATGAATGCGTAATTGAATCAGAATGCGTAATTAGGCCTCGAGCTGTAGTCGAAATCGCCTTTCAGGCCTCTAGAGCTTTAATCGAAGTATACCTTTCTCTTTGAATTTTTGTGGCCGTAAATCTGCCGCCTGCCGCGATGTTTTTCGGGCAGCTGTGCATTCGGCTTCAGACGGACGTGAGTGAGTGAGTGAGTGAGTGAGGAGGCAGGCGAATTATGTATTAAGATTCTTTGAGTAAGAGTTGGACAGATAGGGTTGTAGTCAAATACAAATTGGTGGAGTCTTTATTTTCAAAGAACTGGAGGTGTTTTTGAACAGGAGGTTATGTAAGTATCTTTGTCAGTGTGATTGATCTTGTGATATGTGTATGGATGGAATGATGGGGGTGTGGCTAATTTTTGGTTTCAGTCATGGAGTGTTATTGAGTTTTGTCACAAGAGAGACAGGACAGCAGTGGTGCTGGACTGGACATATCTCATCTGACCTACAGGCCCCAACAGCCAGAACTTTTAAGATATGCCAACACATCTTTTAATATAGCACCTCTCATGCTGGCTTTGTGTTTGTGCAAGAAAGAAAGAAAGTTTTTTTCCCCATTGTACATTTTATGTTCCAAATTAAATGAGGCTGATTGACTGAATAGCCTCCACTTATTTGTTAGATTTCTGGGTCCTAATGTTCCCTCATTTTATCAGCGGGCAAGTTTAGTATGAGGTGTGTGTGTGTGTGTGCGCGCGCAGAAGTGCAGGTACTCTACTGCCTGAGATTTGCCACAGTAGTTTCCTGAACCTGTGGCCTGACCTCTTTGAAGTCTTTTAACGCTGGCCAGCTGTGTTGCGTGTGACGGAGATGCAGCCCTGGGGGCCGCAGGATGAGAGGGCCATCATTTTATTTGTTTGAATTCAATACTTTCCTTCAGGAAAGAAAATTCCATTGAGCTGGATCATCTCTTCTCTATTGGTTCCAGAAGCAAGTGGTTCAATCCAAGCCACATGGGGTTGTGTGTGGGCAGCAGGAGGGTTGCTTGTTTATGTGTGGCACCCTCGCTAGTCTGCTCCTTGTCATTTTTCCTGTGCTAAAAACTGAAACTGTGACACAATACAGCAATGCTGCCTACAGATACAGCATCCTGGGTCGAATCCTGTAAGCTGTTGCAGTCTGTGTGAACATTGTGCACTCTTCCTATATCTGCAGAGTTTTACTCCATCTTTGTTCTTGCATCACAAAGACAAGCAAGTTAGGTAAAGTAACAATCCTAGTTTGACCCTGTGGGTGCAAGTAATTGGGCCTTGGATTGTTTCCTGCCTTGTGTCCAGTGTTGCTGGAATAGGCTCTGGTCCAATATTACCCTGAATTACATTAATTGGCTATGCAAATTGTATATTACAAATCACAAGTATTGTTGCAAATTCAGGGACTTTGGTTCTAATTCTTTCCTGATTACTGTCAATGAGAAACTCATGTGTTCCTATTCTGGTTAAATGTGAGCATTCCTCTTACATCCTGAAGAAAAGTAAATTAGTGACTCTGGCCTTCCTGATGGCTGTATGAATATGTCATGTAGCTGACCATCTTTCAGACCTGCCTTGCACTCTGTGCTGAAATAACAGACTTCATCTTCCCCCTACACTATTATGGAAAAAGCAGGTTAAGAAGATAAAGAACGGATAAGAGAAGCAGTGGTATGACCTAATACTTGGAGGTTAACTCAAACTAGCCATGTTTCAATTGTACAGCACATTTTGGTGTATCTTATGTACAATTTCATGAACCAAGTACTCTATGAAAGGTCAAACAAAACCAGCACTGCTGTCTGACAGTCTGCAGAGCAAGCTAATGCCATTCAAGTTACCCCACTTACTTTCAATTTAGCGCCAAGTGTGTTCCTGACAGAGGAGCCTTCAGGCACCACTGGGCATTATACCACACATCACTGAACTGTCCCTCCATCAGTGCTGTTGTCTAGGCTCAGTCACTGGATAAGAGCTGATGGGATTTGGAGCCTCCGTGCTTCTCACTGATTAGGATCTACACAAATAGTCACTTCATCTATAGTTAATTCCATCTCACTGTCCATCTGCTAAGTGTACACTCACATCACCAGATGGCCCTCAGCAATGTCATGTTGTTACTATGTTGTACTTGTCAGTTTTGTGTGTCAAAAATGCAATCACATAGCTTCAAATGAAACTTTTCTGTCAACCTTGTGGACAGTCAGACAATCTCTTTAACCTTTGGGTGTGTTGACGGTTTAAGTGTACCATACATATAAGTGTGGGACTCCTCTGCAAAGAAGACATGCAGTGTTAACCTCATGCCCTTACTGGAATGAAAAGCCTTTAAACCAGTGCAGCATGACCACTTTTCTTAGTTACCTATCGATAGTTCAACTGCAGTCACACTTAACTCACTCACTGAAATGGATACTTACATGCAAACACACACTTTCAGTGTGTAGGTATGCACCAGTTCATGCAAACACAGCAAGTTGTGCTAGAAGTTGTATTGTCATGTGTATGGGGACATACTGACTGGCATGTCTGATCAAAGTGAAACACGTCACCACTTTCTGTCACTACTTTCAATATATGTTCTCAAAGGTAGTCTTCATTTGAGAAATTTACCTCTTTGATGTGGTTATGGATTATGTTGAATAAGGGAGAAAAGTCCAATCCACATGATTTATGCTTTTTGCTGACAACACTGTGTTGTGCAGCACCAGAAAAGAGGAATTGGAGAGGTAGTTTAAAGAATTGAGAATGGCTTTCAAATATAGAGGGTTGAAGATAAATAGGAAGAAGACAGAATATATAATGTTTAATGATGATTAGGCTTCAGAAGTTAGCCCACAGGGAGAACTACTGAAAAGAGTGGAAAAATGTACATATCTAGGATCAGTGTTGGCCTGAGATGGAAAACTAGATGCAGAGATAACCCATGGAGTGCTTCGTGGATGGAATGGAATGTATCAGGAGTACAGCGTAATAGAAGAACTGGGTAAGGTTTCTACAACAGTGGTAAGACCAATAATGATGTATGGAGTTGAGACAAGGCCAGGAAAGGGAGCACAGGAGAAAAAGTCAGGTGTGACAGAAATAATAAGGTTGAGACAGATGTGAGGAGTTACAAAAAAGGACAGAATGAGAAATGAGACAATCAGAGGTACAACACACATGACTGAGATAGCCAAGAAAGAACAGAAAAGTAGGCTGAAGTGTATGGACATGTGATAAGGAGAGACAATGAATATGTGGGCAAATGAGTGATGGGAATGGAAGTACAGGGGAAGAGAAAGCAAGGGAGGCCAAAGCTTAGGTGGATAGATAATGTAAAAGAAGCTCTGAAGGAAAAGGGCTTGACTGGTAAGGAAGTGCAGGACTGAGCTGTTTGGCAAAGCTTGATCAAGCAGATTAACCCCACACAGAAGTGGGAAAAGATGAGAAAGAAAAAGAAGATGATGATGATGAATTTCTCTGGGAAATGCTAAAGAAATATAAGAGAGACCAAAAAAATATCCAGCTTCACATAAAACAGGAAAAACAGACAAAGAGAAAGGGATCATTCATGGGGCTCATCTCACAGACCAAGTGATGATGGACTTCATTTATTGACTATTTCAGCTTTTATTTTATTTTCAACTAGCAAAATACCCGCGCTTCGCAGTGGCAAAGTACTGCTTTAAAATTTTTATTAAGAAGAAAAGTAAACCTTTTTAAACTGAGGGCAAATATACCAATAATTATTTGTTAAGGATCTCTTTGTATGCCATGTTGTCAGTTCGGCACTCCCGTTGTATTATGACCAAGCTGTGTGCTGAGCTTACTCTTGACCATGCAACGTATAGTTGGCCATGTGAAAAGCAATCTTGCCTCAAATCAATGCCAACCTTTTGTAGGGTCTGTCCCTGAGACTTATTAGTTGTCATTGTGAAGCAGAGCCTTACTGGAAATTGGAGGCGTTTGAATTGAAATGGGTTTCATTGATAACTTCGCATCCAGCTGTTGAGAGTTGAAACATTCATAAACATCAAAGTGTCCACTACTCAAATCATCACCTGTGAATCTAAGATGTTTAAGAGGCTTTGGCGGTTGTCCAAAGGTGTAAAATATTTGGCCATTTCGGTACACTTGAAAGCGGCAACCGAACAATTCAGCGGCAGCCATCAACTCACATGCAGAAGCATACGTGAAGGGCTTAAGCATTTCACTCTTATAGTACTCCTGTTTAGTATAATTATCTCCTGTACCGTCATCAGTCACAAGACACAATCTTCCTCCGGATATCAAGAGTGAGCCTGATATGGCTGTGCAATATGTAACACAGGGAATGGAAAAGGCAGGCGCTATCTCCGGGCATGGAAACCACTCGGTAAGTGACAGTTCTTTGATCGATGGTGATCACCTTGATTGACATGTTAATGGGGGTACAGTTGGAACGATAAAGAAAATGCGTACCTGAACAATGTAAACTAAGTCTAAAATACCTACACAATAATTATAATCGTAATAAACGAACAATAAAACAGCGGAGAAGCAGTGGATTAAATAAAAAGGCTGCAGTTATCAGCAGGGAGACGTGAATACCGTGGCAAAGCAAGGAAGGAAATGAAGAGACCGAAGCGACGGACGGCCTATTAGCGCACCGCATTTGTGCTTCCTTTTCATCATCCCGGACAAAATAAAGTTGCAAACATTTGTGTTCCTCAGTCGGCATAGGTAAAAGACTGCCAATCAAGTGATACACTTGTCCCTGGACTTTACATGAAGGCATAAAATTTCCCTCAACGATTTGGTTAGCACCAAATGACGTCATCTGAAATGTGCTGTTGTACTTTCGACTGTTGTTCAAGAAATGCTCACTGTGAGGATGTTCGCCATTTAACAGGCCCTCAAGAAGGTCAGGAAGCTTATGTAAAGGAGTGAGAGAGACTTTACCACCATTACAGCACAAACCAGGAGACTCGCATTTCCACCTATGAGCTTGACAATACTCACAGTCAACATCCATGGATCCAATGTGTACTGTTTGTTGTTTTTGTAAGCTCTATTAACTTGTGGATTTGCCAGCAAGTATTTAGTGACAGCGTCTCTGTGAACTTGTGGATTTGCCTGCGAGTATTTGGCGGCAGCGTCACAAAGTTGTTTCCGTCTAGCTGCATTAGAAAATGTACGACGACGTCTGACACGCCTCCTTTTTACTGTTTTCTCACAGCTTCGGAAATAAGTACGTACAGTAATCCCTCGCTATATCGTGCTTCGACTTTCGCAGCTTCACTCTATCGCGGATTTTATATGTAAGCATATCTAAATATATAACGCAGATTTTTCGCTGCTTCGCGGGTTTCTGCGGACAATGGGTCTTTTTACTTCTGGTACATGCTTCCTCAGTTGGTTTGCCCAGTTGATTTCATACAAGGGACGCTAATGGCGGATGACTGAGAAGCTACCTAATCAGAGCACACAGTTAAGTTCCTGTGTGCTGATTGGCTCAGCGATGGAGTGCTGCATTAACCAGGAAGTCTCATCTCACTCATTCAGCATTAACGTGCTCCTGCTACTGCTTCAGGGGCCGTGTCCAAGCGCCAACAGAAGAAGCAAATGATTGCAGAAAAGGTAACAGTTTTGGATATGTTGAAGGAAGGGAACAACTACACCGCTGCAGGACACCATTACGGCATCAATGAGTTCACGATTGTTTTTATTTAAAAAGGAGGAAAAGCATATAAGATCTACGGCCGCAGTGTCCTTTAACCAGGGCGCAAAACGAGTTGCAAGTGGACAAGATAAGGCAGTAGTCTGGATGGAATCTGCTTTAGGGATTTGGATTGAAGAGTGCTGGAAAAAGAACAACGGCGGTGCTACACAGTCGCCTGAAGAGGCTCCTTTAGAAGAGCTGTAACGCTATCCTTTGTTGTACAGTAAAATTAAACTCATCGTTACCGGACAAGTCGTCATGTCATTGTTGGTGAGTAACCATAATTAATTATCTACATACAGTACTTATTATATGTACATAGTTTAGTGTCACTGTACACAGATTTTACTGTATACAATTTTTCTTGCATTGTACGTATTTATTGCTGGTGGCCTGTCTGTCATAATGGCTGTAACATATGTGATATCGGAGACGCTCGATATCTTTAAAATAATATTTAGGTTTTACTGTATATAAACTGTGTTTACATACATAATTTCAACGAATCTTACTTAATATCTAAGAGAATACAAAGGGTTTATGCTGTATAATTGTGCGGGAAATGTTTATAATAGTGTGGGAGAGTTTATAAGGGCTTAAAATATATAAAAAGAACCATATGAACATATGGTTTCTACTTCACGGATTTTCACCTTGGAGGAGGGATTACTGTACATCAGCTTCGGTTAGCGCAGGGAAATCGCCTACCAAATTTTGTGAAGATGGGGCCATAAATACGAAAGTTTAACATGGCGGACGTTGTCGACCGTTATGACCATTACGTGTAGAATTTCGAAATGAAACCTGCTTAACGTTTGTAAGTAAGCTGTAAGGAATGAGCCTGCCAAATTTCAGCCTTCTACCTACACGGGAAGTTGGAGAATTAGTGATGAGTCAGTCAGTGAGGGCGGAGTAGGGTCGTGGGCAGGAGCAATCCCCTGGAAAGGATGCCAGTCCATTGCAGGAGAAAAAAAACTCGCATACACTTACACACCACAGTTAACAATTTAACATTACCAGTCCACCCAACCTGCACGTCTTTGGACTGCGTGAGTTCCCTTTGGATGCTACAGTTTCCACAGCAAATACAGGGATAACAGAAAATCTCCACAAATGGAAGAACCTGGACATGAACCCTGGCCTCTTACTGCAAGGTAAATAAACTGCATATATTAATATAATACAGAAAAACAAAACAATAAATAAGACTCATTATTACATATATACAATCATCCATCCATCCATTTTCCAAACCGCTGAATCCGAACACAGGGTCACGGGGGTCTGCTGGAGCCAATCCCAGCCAACACAGGGCACAAGGCAGGAACCAATCCCGGGCAGGGTGCCAACCCACTGCAGGACACACACAAACACACCCACACACCAAGCACACACTAGGGCCAATTTAGAATCGCCAATCCACCTAACCTGCATGTCTTTGGACTGTGGGAGGAAACCGAAGCACCCGGAGGAAACCCACGCAGACACGGGGAGAACATGCAAACTCCACGCAGGGAGGACCCAGGAAGCGAACCCAGGTCCCCAGGTCTCCCAACTGCAAGGCAGCAGCGCTACCCACTGCACCACCGTGCCGCCCTATATACAATCATGAGAAAGCAAAACCAAAAAAGGAATTGAAAACACAGCATGAAAAGAATATTTGAAAAGCAATAAAAAGAAAAAATAAATAAAAAATAAACTTAAGCCAGGGTAACAGCCCTGGTTGAACATTACAGATGTCACTGATAAAATTTTCCTCAGCAGTTTGTCATTGAACTCACAAATACCCTCTATCCATCTTTACAAGACTTAGCTTGTGCTCCAGACTGCCTTTTATCTATGATAATAGGCTCTATGTGTTATTTAACTGATAGCAAGAATTATCAAAAGGCACTTTAAAACCCAAACAAAATTACTGTTAAATTAGTGTTAAATATGCAAAGTATTTAATGAACATAATTAGACATAAGATTAAATAATGTTTAATAAAAATAACAAACCAACATGTTGAGTTATGCCGAGTTTGGAAGCACAACTGGAGTGACAGCAAACTGTGCAAAAAATGAAATCTTGGTGATCTTTGCCAAAGCTGGGAGATTCATAATGACTACATCTTTCTTAAACAAAAAACTTCCAGACCAATCTTAATTTATGTCTACTCACAGTTTTTTCTTACATAATTAATGATGGTTTTATTTTTTTTTTTTTAAAAGACATTAATACTTCCAGCAGTACTGCAACACGGTGGCTACTGCTGCTGCTATATTGAACCCATGTTTCAATCCTTCAGCAAGTCATTTTCAATGTGGAGTTTGCATTTTCTCCCTACGTCTTTCTCTGGCTGTTCTGTTTTTTCTCTCACATACCCGTACACATGCAGGTGGGCTTAATTGGCAACTCTAAAATAGCCACAAGGTACATACACACAAACACAGCTGAGTTCTACGGCATGAAAACACAGTATTCGCACAAGTTTTGCAGAGTGGCATCCACAGCAAAGCAATCAACAAAAACAACAACGTTGTCAAGCATCTTTCAAAAGATAAATCATGTAGAAACAGGCCTACACGTACACATAAACGCCCCAGCACGCTCCCTAACTCAGACCCACACACTGCCTGCTCCTCTCTAATCAAAGCTGGCTGGGAAACCACTGAGTCCTCACTCTGGAGTGCCTTGAACGAGAGCCAAACATTATTTAAACAATTGCAGCTCAGACACTGGCGCGGCCAGGCAGCATGGAATTCCAGAATAGCATATAAGCTAAAAATAGAGCGGGACTCCGGGGAGTTTTCTACACAACACGGCCAGCAATGGTCGATGAAGTGAAAGTCTTTTGGTGAAGCTAGAAACATGTCTGGCTATCTGCTTATGCCTTGCTAGAGCCCTGGAGCAGTCCTGCAGTTGTAAACCTAGAATTCCTGTCTGATGGACGTGACCTGACATGTTCCTGCAGGCTAATTCCACCTTCACTGTCCAACAGTAGGAAGTTGGAAAGTGAACATTCCATCAATCTGTAATCTAGCAACGTGTCGGCAAAACTGAGCAGCAGGAATAGTGGAAAAGGAGGGAGGGAATACAATAGGAGAAGGAGATAAAGGAGAAAGTGCAGTGAAAGTTAATGGAATCTGCAGCTGGGGATATGAGAGCTGAAGAGAGAGCTTAGGAAGGGATAAGACATGGGACGAGAATGTACACTGGTATGCCATGAAGTGACCACTTTGCATTTGCAATTCATTTACAAGAGTTACTGAGAACTAGCAACTATTCATCTCTCAGTGAACCAATTACTCATACCAAGTAATCTACTGGAAGTCATCACCCAATTATATCAGAGATGAGGTGGAGAGAGCTTGAAGTTACCCCAGAACAGCTGTGTAAAGCCTCCTTTTTGTACCTCAGGAAAGCCAGGATTCATCAGCTATGGTTACAGTCCAAAGATACCAGTTTCAGACAAAACAGGAGAAACATCCACTCACTTATATTAAATTTTTAGGGAACCACTGGCATTTACATCTTTGAAATAAGCAAAGCATTTGTTATGCATGTCCTGGATATCCTTTCCAGCTCAGTAACCAATGGAAACCGGTCATAATGGCTTTTAAGAATATTCGCAAATAAAACAATTCAATCCGCATGGCTCATTAAACAGCAAATTTGCCCCGTGTTTTTTTATATTCTGCAAACACAATCTCCATTTAGGAGTTGTGTGTGGCCTCTGGGTGAGAATCAAATCCACTGTTCTGACTGATGGCAATTTTTTAAGAAAAACCATCAGCTGAAATTCAGGCTAGAGGTCAAAACTAAGAGCTGAAAATATCTAGTGAATTAAACTCACCATAGAATCCTAAATCAAAGTCAAAAGAAGTGCTAAAGTCAAAGTTGAAGTCAAGAATTACTTTAAACACCACAAAAACTCTGAGATGAAGTACAGAACCTTGGACAAACAGGATGCATGATGCAGACCTTTATACCATGACCACAGTGACATCATGTATTGTGATAGCTGGTAGCCCGGCACACAACAGCACAAAAATCCCAAGATGGTGCCATCCAAAAAAAAAAAAAAAAAAAAAAAAAAAAAAAAAAATGGTGTCACAAAATGATGTTAAATATTTTTTTTGCGTGAAGAGCACTTTGAGTAGTGAGAAAAGTGCTATAGAAATGTAAAGTATTATTTATTATGTCATATGACAGTTTTTTCCAGATTTTCAGTCATAGCCTTCGTTTACATAATCTTAGCAAGCTGAAGGCAGTAGGAGGTGAGCTCCCCTAAAGCTTGTTGGGTAATATAACCAGCGACTCACTCCAACTAGTCTGTGACTCAATCCGAGAAAATCAGACAGGTTTAATTTTGTCTTTAGTCACAGGGGTGGGATCTGTGTGCAGGAGGACTCGCAAACAATGAATGTTTATCTGAAAGTACAATGTAGCGCTGGGAGGTATACCGGTTCATACCGAAAACCGCTTTTTATTTTTGTTATGATATGGATTTTTCTTATACCACAATATCAGTGTAAACAGCCTAAGCAACGTTCGGATCGTGGCGCAATGGGAAACTGTTTAAGGGGGGACTTTTTTCACTGCTGCACCGCTAAACACGCATGCAACGGAGTACATGCGTTACTGGAGGTATTGAGTGATGAAAATTGACAGAGAACATTCCGAAACTGAAGCTGTAGCAGACGATAAAAGTTGAACATGATGACACAGAAGAACTTTTGCCGTAAAAAAGAGCCACATCTGTTGTCTGGAGATTTTGGTTTTAAAAGGTCGGATGTGGACCAAACAACTATTTACTGTAAATGCTGTTGAGCTAAAGTTGTCACTGGAGGCGGTAACACAAGCAATTTGCTGCACCACCTTAGCCACAAACATGTTTTGGAGTACCATGAATGTATGGAACTAAGATTGGCCCCTTCCACGTCCTCAGGTAAAACCGAAAAAGCTAGAGGACACTCGAGTCAGACGTCACTTGTAGACGCATTTGCTAGAGGACTGCCTACGACAAAAAAAGCAAGCGGTGGATCGAGATAACCAACACCATTACAATCCATATAGCTAATGTGTCAGTGGACAGAGATTGTTAACATTAACAGAAAGTGTAGTTGGTTTACAAAAAATATTTACCCTTTTATAAGACATGTTCAGTGCAATACAACTTTTGACAAGCACCTCTGAATATTTTACTAAGTCTAAATGCCTCTTTGGATGGTTGAAAATATGTTGTCAAAATTATAGTTTTAAGTTGTTTGCAAAATTTGTTCAATAAAATGGTTCTATATTTTGATTGCAACTGTCATGCAATGTGATTCCTTCTCTTCATTAATGCCACCCCCTTGAAAACTATCACTTTATGGGGCCATGCAAACCTGTATTAATACTTGTGTGCACATTAAAATGTTTTTTTGTACAATGTACAATTCTCATGACAGTGGAATAGGTTATTCTTTGCCAGTCTACTGCAGTAATTGCAGTGGAAAATGTGGTTAACATCCACTCATGCATGGGGAAAAAAATACTGTTGAATACCGTAAAACTGGTATAATTTTGAAAAATTCAGTGATATAGAATTTTGGTCATATCGTCCAGCCCTAGTACAATGCATTTAAATTTTGGACTTAACACACAGAAGAGAAGCTTATCTGTCTGATGTCTGTTTTACTTATCACAACAGAAAGGAATAAAGAAAAAAAAGGCAGAGATTGGGGCTGAAGTCAATGCATCTGTTAACCTTACAAACAGCTCCGGCTTTGTCAGGTAGTGCGTTATAGGCTGTCACAAAAAGGGGCAAGCAAGACTGTGCTGAAAGGTCAACATTCAGCCACTAAATGTGACATGAACAGCAATTTTCAGTGATGTAAACTGGTGGCCCGTCAATGAGATCATCAACTGCAGTCTTCAAGTCCGACAAACCAGCAACCAAAAGTCATGCAATGTGAAATCAGCTTGTGATCCACAGAACATCTGGTACTAGAACAAATCCCAGATGGGATGTGCATGATTATGCAGGGCCAATCCACCCAACACCATATACTTGGAATGCGGAGAAACTTAAGTTGCTGGGGGCAAGCAAAAATATAGGGGCCTGCAAATGGACTGTGACTGAGCCTGAGGTCAGGGACTGTAAGGAAGGAGTCCTTCTGTGCTAACCATATATAGACTGAGATAAGATTTTAAGTACAGAGACAGTCAAGGAGCAGTGGAACAGGTTTAAAAATGTTTTACATATAATGCAGGATAGGTACACACCTAAATTTGAAATTAGTACAAAATTTTAAAAAACTCCATAGGTAATTAATAAAGAGTTGAAAAAGAAGCTGAAAAGGAAAATAATCAGCTGTATAAGAGTAATAACTGTAATGTGAATCGTAGGGCATAGGAGAACATAAGGGCAACCATTAAGAAGGATATCAGGGAGGCTAAAAGACAGTTACAGATAAATATAGCAGATAAGGCGAAAGATGGCCAAAATGAATTCTTTCAGCATTCTAGTAGTAAATGAACAGTCAAGGAGGAGGTAAAGTGCATCAGGACTAGTAAAGGTGAAATTACAAAAAACAGACAAGTGAATTAGCAGATGCTCTAAACAAGTCTTCACATGTGAGGAAGTGGATAACCTCCATGTGGTAAAAGGAACTGCTAAGATGGTACTGAGTGATTTGAAAATTCTAGAGGGAGAAGTGCTGCGTGCATTAAAATGGCTGAAATCAAACAAATCACCAGGACGAGACAACATTTACCCTCAAGTTCTTTGGGAAGTTAGCGAGTACATATATAAACCCTTGACGCATAGTTTTAGGAAATCAATATGCACTGGGGAAATTCAGAAATACTGGAAAATATTATACCATTAAAAAAAAAAAAAAAAAAAAGGTAACTGGGCAGATACAAGCATGTAGAGGCCAGTAAGCTTAATGTGAATGACAGAAATTTAAAGGAAGAAATTATTAAAGGATAAGATTGAGCAACACATGGCAAGAGCAAGAGTTTTTCTGAGCACTCAGGATGGGTTCAGAATAGGGAAGTCATGTTTTACCAACATGATGGAATTCGATGAGGAAGCAACAAAAGGATATGATCAAAGTGGAGCATATGCTATTATTTATCTTGACTTTCAGAAAGCATTTGACAAGGTGTCATATGCAAGATTGGGAAAGGGAAAAAAAAAGTGGGAGTTCAGGGTGATGTTTGTAGATGGGTGCAGAATTGACTCAGACACAAGAAGCAGAGGGTGATGGTGTGAGGAGCCTTATCAAAATTGGCTAACGCTAAGAGTGGTGCTCCACAGAGGACAGTGCTAGGGCCGATGCTATTTTTAATACATAAATAATTTGGTTAGGAATATAAGTAACAACATGGTTAAATTTTCAGATTATACCAAGATAAGTGGATTGACAGTTAATCTAGAATCTGTTGAATCATTACAGAGGGACTTGGGCAGCATACGGGCTTGGGAAGATTTATGGCAGATGAAATTTAAGTAAATGTAAAGTTTTACACATAGGAAGTAAAAATGTTAGGCTTGAATACACAATGGGAAGTCTGAAAATCAATAGTACACCTTATGAGAAGGATTTCAGAGAAATAGTGGACTCGACACTACCAACTATAAAACTGTTCAAAAGCCATTAACAATGTTAACAGAATGTTAGGTTATATAGCACGATGTTTAGAGTACAAGTCCAAGGAGGTTATGTTAAATCTTTACAATGCACTGGTACTGTGTGCAGTTTTGGTCTCCAGGCTACAAAAAGGACATAGCAGCACTAGAAAAATTCCAGAGAGGAGCAATCAGCCCGATTCCAGGGATACAAGATTAAAAGAGACAAGCCTTTTCAGGTTAAGAAAAAGAAGATTAAGAAAAGACATGATTGAAGTGTTTAAAATTACAAAGAAAATTACAGTGCATCGAAACTGTTAATTTAAAATTAGTTCCAACAAAAATATGTGGACACAATTGGAAACTTAAGTTTAAATTGAACATAAACATTAGGACATTTTTCTTTACACAGAGAACCATAGACACATGGAAAAGACTACAGAGTAGAGTGGTAGACAGTAGCACTTTAGGGACTTTCAAAACTAGACTTGACTTTATTTTAAAAGAATTAAGTGGATAGGAACAGCATGTGTTGTTGGGTTGAACGGCCTGTTGTCATCTAGATTGTTCTAAAGTTTATAATTATACTGGGTACCAGATTAAGATTTCAGTGTTTAGACAATAATGGAGCGCTAGCAGGATCCTGTGATTATCACAGGGTATTCTGAACACTGTAATAGGTGTTACATAATGCTCTATAAAATAATAAAGTGTTCTCCATTACGTGAATAACTCATCTAACTACTGTAAGCACTTTGTAAACTCGACACAGGAAGGACCTAGGATGCGAACCCATTATCTCCTTAATGTGAGGCAGCAGGGTTACCATTAGAATTAAAATGTCTGTCCAGTCCTACTAGTTCTAAAAGAATCACTTAAAAAGTTATTTAGTGAGAAACTGGATATGAGCATTGAGAAAAAGCATTCAATGGAAAGCTTTACTTCAACAGCAGAACCCCAGTGTGCCAGTCTAACCAGTGCCTTTTGTATATAAAACAAATTCTGAAGACAAATTTAGCCAAGAAGCACCAGAACAACCCAAGGGATGGAACAGTAACTGAGCCATATTCATGAAAAAAACATTATAAAGATCTGAACATGCTGCCAGAATAATCTCAAGCAACCCATGACAGTAAAAATTGAAGGCTAGAAACAATGAATACTAACTAGTTGGAAGATACTTTGTGCAGGTTGTGTGCTAAAAGCTCAATTATTAACATACTTATCCAAATTAGACACTAATAAAAACATGGCAAAAAGTGGTTAGCACTGCTCCTTTAAAGGTTTTGGCATTGTCATTCTGGAGCTTACATGTTCTCTATACATCTGTGCGAGGTTTCCTACCACATCCAAGAAAAGTGTGGGTTAGCCATTGACTTCAAAATGAATGAGAGTACCCTATGATAGACTATTAGGTGGGTTGGCATCTTTAAATCTACCCTTATGTTAGACAGTGTGCCCTGGTACAACTTTATCTAGGGTTGGTTCCTGCCAGGATAGGCTCCAGCCCCTCTATGCCCACAAACAGGATAAAGCATGCCTGAAAATGTATGGGATGACGGAAGATGTCTTGGCTTCTTATTTAAGATCATTATTCCTTTGTCTTATAGACCAACTCTGGTTATTTAGAATTGTCTGTATAACATTAAAATTGGAGGAAAAAACAAAAAAAAAAAACTGGTGGACCATGAATTACAAGACTATCTGCATGGAAGGGTCTCTGTTTTTGGTTTATTTCTTTTCTAGTAAACCAATAACAACGTACTCTCTTCCTGTATGTTGAGTATAATGTACAAACACAGCTGCATTCCTTAAGAGTTCATCATTTTCCAGAAACACAATCTTCCCTACAGTAGGCTGGTGCCCTGCCTGGGGTTTGTTTCCTGCCTTTTGCCCTGTGTTGGCTGGTATTGGCTCCAGCAGACCCCCCGTGACCCTGTAGTTAGGGTATAGCGGGTTGGATAACGGATGGATGGACAATTAATCTTCATATTTTATTTTTTAATAATATGTGAAAATATTTAAGAACTTATTTGAAAAAAAATGTATGAACATTTTATGAATCAAAATAAATAAAAAATATTTGCAAAAGTGAGCATAGTGAATAGTGCTGTTTCTGGATGAGAATGTGTTGTGAATTCCTTTGATTCCAGTTATTATGTCATTTATCCTCGTGGAGGTCACTATCACAATACACTAATCATTCTCTAGATTCTCTAAGAATTCTCAGGCTAGCTGGAAAATATTAACCCCTCCTATTTTTGGTGTGACCAGTCTGCACTAATCAGCCATTCTAACCTAAGGGAGTTTCCAGTTGCTTAGATCCTCTCTTTCATGCCTGCAGGAGTAACAAATTGATGCTATCTGTACCCACAATTCTGTCCTTCAGGATGATTTTACAGTACAACCACAAGTGACAAAAAGCAGAAATGGTAGACTGACTAATAAATTGTTGAGTTTACTCCAAGAAGCTACTATAACTATCTAATTATATTCATCATGCCCTGAACTGTAAACAAGACACTAAGGTACAGTACTTTATGACTTAAAAGCCTGTTTATGTCAACATGGGCACTGCTTGAGAGAACTGCCCACCTACCAGCAAATCACTCAAAAACAATCGGAGGACCTTATTTAAAAAAGACAAAGATGTGAGCAGGAGACATCTGCATACAGCAGAGATGCCATCCCCAATATTCTGTTTTAGTTTATTATTTTGTTCATGAAAATCACTAACAGGTTTGGCAACATAACCTCAACCTGCAGCATATTGGGCCCTATATACTGTCATCTCCAATCTATATTAATTAGATAATCAAAGATCCAAACACAAAGGCATTTTATGTGGAATTTATTTCCCTGAACAAGTAAGAGATTCAACAATCAAATAAAATGCCAAATTAGGAGGTGTGCGACATGCAGACTCAAAAATGAGCAAGTAAACAGGTTTGTAAAAATGTTTATTTTGGCCAAAAAATATTTCCCTGTTTCCATGTTGCAAGTTTAAATTTAAAACAGTAAATCTGAAATTGTAATAAACATATTTCAAGGAAAAAATTGAAAGAAAAAAAACAAAGCATTTCGCTCTTATGCATTCCATACAAAATTTCAATGTCCACCGAGTGTGTTTCACATTCAAATATGTCGCACCTTAAACAGGCACATTTTAACCAATATTAACTTGCTAAGGACACTTAAATATATTTCACTTTTAAATCTAAATACAACTGATGATTTTAAATGTAGTTACCCCTGCTTCTTTTGGATGGGTTGCTTTTTTGGTTTAACATCCCATTTTATGACAGAATACTCAATTATTTTAAGGATTACCTTAGACATACTTTCCAGTGATTTCATTCATATGCCTGATTCACTGATTCTGTCTGCCTTCACTCTTTCAGCTTATTTTAACCCAATGTTAAAGGAACAATTTGATTAATATATTGCCATATATTAATATATATAGTCCTCCATACTCCAAATTAGTATTTCAACTAACTAAATATTTCTATAAAGGTAAGTCAGACACACTAAACAAGTCAAGCAACTATCTTCATGAATTCCTAATGCTTCACTTACATACTCAGTTTTAAGGATCCCTTTTGGTCCGAGTTATATGGCTTTACTATGAAACCCAAATACAAAACCTGGCATTTCTCCAGTCTGCATTCTTGCAGATTCCCCTTATGAGAAAAGGGCATGAATCTTGTTCACCAGAATACCTCAACATTAAATAAGCTCCAAAATTATGGACACTTTCTGTGCAAAGCCCTACGGATTTACATATAAACCCAAACAACTAAGATACCATGTTTATGAAATGATATGACCTTATTAACACTAGAATTACCAAAAACCTACGAAAAAACTCGTAAACCCGGCCTGTGTTCCACATAATATATTTTTTAGCCTATACAGCTCTAGGTACTACCTCATTCCATGATAAACAAGGCTTGAGCTGGTAGAGCGATTTTTGCCGTTTCTGTGGCAGTGGGAGGATGGGATAGCAGGCTGCTTGCTGTTTGGAATTATTGACACATTTACAAGACAAAAGATGCTGACGGAGAGGTACGAACAAATTTAAGGTGGGCCGGGTTTACAAGTTTTTTTTTGTAGGCTTTGGTAATTCTAGTGTTAATGCCAACAAATTGACCCCAATCCTTTGCCTATGCTGATAATCTAACCAAACTGTGTTCTTGCCAGAAATCAAGTTTTTATAAATGAGCTAGGATCCCTTTGCATCCAACTCTTATACCTTCACTCCAAAATCATTGTGCTGTTTAATCCAGCAGAGTCCCAAAAAGTGAGCAACTAGAACCCAAATAAAATATGTTCTATTTCAGAACCCTAAATAAAACATGCTCACGTGAATTTTACACAATATCTGAAAGCCAAAATGCTGCAGATATGCAATCTTTGTACTCCTTGTTTTTTTTACAGTCCCAGTTCTAAGATAATCACTTAAATACTGAAAAAAATAAAATTAGAAGATAACAAGCAGATCTCTGCCTTAACATTTTTAAAGTGGATATCAGTGCGAGCAGATATTCTTTATCTGATCTGTAAACATGCCCCTGTATGAGGAAGGGACTGGGCCTGGTCTGGTTAAAGGCTGTCAGGTGTGGAGGGAACCTGGCTACTTTGGTACCAGACAATATAACTAAAACACAGCAATTGCCACTGGCCACACCATCACAATAAGAAGCCTTATTAATTCCAGACCTGCTTTTGGTGCAGCTGAAATACAACTTGAACTTAAACACGGCCTGCAGAGCAGGGGGTGTTGCCTGGAAGGAATCCCCACAAATTAGCAAACAACACACAAACCACATTGGCTTTAAGAAAAATAAATAAAACTTATTTCATGCAATAAAAAGGCACCAAAATACAAGCAGCAACTGCCTCAAGTCAAGCTTTACAAAACAGAAAGTAAATAATATTAAATAACATATTATGGTTTTATACAACAGCATCCAGTCAAGTTTCATCTTAGTCTACTTAAACAGTCCAGAGCACCATGCTTGGTTTTCCAGTTTGGCAGAAAGCAATTCAGCCCATTTGTTCATTTTTCTTCTCTAGACTACACCAATAGTCCAAGGCAGCTTTGAGACAATGTGCTGGTCACAATCTCCACCCCTTCAGTTGAGACATTTTTTGCCAAAGGGAAGGTACATACCTTGGGTACAGCAGTACTGCACCGCCACCTTTATATTTGCTAACCTGATGCAGCCCAGAAGTCTAGACAGGGTTTGGGCTTGGCCACTAGGTAGCATTCCAGCTTACAGAAAAGCTGAGGCACAATATCCTTGACAGTAAAGTGGACTCAGATTCCAAACTCACAGGTTCATTACCTATAATTACGATACTACTACTATTTTACACCACCCTAACCCACCTGAGCCAATGGTCCTTTTCCTGTCTATTCCCAGGATACTTCCTTTCCTTTCTGACTTTGCTCCAGGACACTCCTCAGTTACTCCAGTTATATGCCTGTAATTTTCACAGTCATTCCGAGTATATTATTCTACCTTCTGTACTCATTTTGTCCAAATCTATTCTATATACCAATGTCACTCTCCACTCTACCTTTTTGCTTTTTCAAACAATGCATACCAAATTCTCACTCATTACCAAATATCCCCTTCTCCTCATTATCAATATTCTTCCCACTACTTCCTATTCTTCCCTAGCACATCTCACTCCTCTCCTCTCTTTCAACTTTCAGTCCTTCCCCAGCTACTTTCCAAACAGAACATAGGATTCCCAACTGCCTTGCTTTCATGCAACAGTACTGCAAAGCTACAATTCTAGCAATTCTGTCTATTGTCTGCCACTGATAAATTTTTTGTGTCCTCCAGTGCACTTCATGCTAAGCCAATTCCCAGTGAAGCACTGGTCGTCATTCTTGACCCTCAGGCACTAGGTGAGGCTACTGCTTATTTCTAGTGCTTGTTGGTAAACCTGTGTCATATCTTCCATGTCAGCCAGTAGGGAGAAACTGCCACTGTCTTTACCCGAGCTGCAGCTCTTATGGTAGAAGTGGACCCCATCAACAGGTGGCTGGACTTTAAGTCTTCCAAATTCTCCAAGATGAAAAAGATTCTCAGCAGACACACAACTACGGATCTTTGAGACACCCACAACAGCTGCAGAGCCAGCACACTCTGGCCAATCTAGTAGCTCAAATGATTCATTAGACAAGTTACTATCATCGCTGACCACACTGGAGGGTCTACTCTGGCTACGATAGAGGCCTGAAGCACTAGTGCAGTCAGAACAGTTCCCTCCAGTCGCTGGCATAGCAGGCAGTGTGCTGCTGGTGGAGTATTTACCATTGCGTTTAAGAATACCCTTCCTGCCAAAGCTCTTTTTGACACTGGATATTTTCCGAGGACTCTGTCCTCCAACTCCAAACTGGTCACAAGACTCGCTGTGCTCAGGGGATGAGTAATAACCTGACTCTCTTTGTGGAGTCTTCTTCAGAATCCCCTTTTTAGGTAGACTTGTGTTTGCTTCAGCTGCCATCTTAGGAGGGGAAACAAAGCTTGCTTTGTCCGGATCAAGGTTATCTGTAAGGCCTGCTTCCTGTGGTAGGGTGTTGACTGGTATGGCACCCACGCTGTGAGAGCGCTGCTCCCTTGGTATATGACTTTTCAGGATGCCTTTCGGCCTTTTCAAACCAGGCTTGTCTTCATCTCCTAAACAATGAACCACATCATTCTCTTTTTTGGACTTCCGGACAGAGCGCTGACAAGGTGTTGTATTCTCTACTCTGTAGGATAGCTTTGCATTCTTGGACTCACCCTCTGGTTGGATACCAGAAGATCGATGCTGCCAGTCAATAAATCTTGCTAGCAGTGGGGAGCCTGCCTCATGCAGAGCATCACAGTCACATACGCTGCTCTTGTAGCCCCAGTTAACCCACCAATGGTTGGCAATGTCTTCAACAGTTGCACGCCGATCAGGGTTCACCATTAGCATCCAGCGGATCAGGCCACGGGCATCTGCAAACAGGCAAAAATATAGCTTCAAGGATACTTATACAACAATTTCAAAATGCAAAGGTACAAAGATTTATGAGGACTTTTAGGTGGACAATTATCTTCTATTTACTAAACTGTGTAAATTACAATGCTGGGAAAAACAAATATCAAAAAGAAGGAGTAGAAGTGAAACCACAGGTTATTGCATTACAAGTGCATCTCAAAATTAGAATATCATCCATCCATCCATTTTCCAACCCGCTGAATCCGAATACAGGGTCACGGGGGTCTGCTGGAGCCAATCCCAGCCAACACAGGGCACAAGGCAGGAAACAATCCTGGGCAGGGTGCCAACCCACCGCAGGACACACACAAACACACCCACACACCAAGCACACACCAGGGCCAATTTAGAATCACCAATCCACCTAACCTGCATGTCTTTGGACTGTGGGAGGAAACCGGAGCACCCGGAGGAAACCCACGCAGACATGGGGAGAACATGCAAACTCCACGCAGGGAGGACCCGGGAAGCAAACCCATGTCCCCAGATCTCCCAACTGCGAGGCAGCAGCGCTACCCACTGCGCCACCGTGCCGCCCTAGAATATCATTGAAAAGTTAATTTCTGTAATTCAATTCAAAAAGTGAAACTCATTATATAGATTAAATTAAATTAATTAATTAATTTAATTAAAAATAATTTTCATTTTGCTGATTATGGCCTACAGGTAATGAAAACTCAAAATTCAGTATCTCAGAAAATTAGAATATTACATAAGACCAATATTTATAAAAAAAAAAAAAAAAAAAAAAAAAAAGATTTTTAATACAGAATATACAGAAAAGATTAATACTGAAAAGTATGTAGGCACTCAATACTTGGTCGGGGCTCCTTTTCCATGAATTACTGCACCAAAGCGGTGAGGCATGGAGACGACCAGCCTGTGGTACTGCTGAGGTGTTATGAAAGCCCAGGTTGCTTTGATAGCGACCTTCAGCTTGTCTGCATTGTTGGGTCTGGTGTCCCTCATCTTCCTGTTGACAATACCTCATAAATTCTCTATGAGGTTTAGGTCAGGCGACTTTGCTGACCAATCGAGCACAGCAATACCATGGTAATTAAACCAGATATTGACACTTTTGGCAGTGTGGGCAGGTGCCAAGTCCTGCTGGAAAATGAAATCAGCATTGCCATAAAGCTTGTCAGCAGAAGGAAGCATGAAGTGCTCTAAAATTTCCTGGTAGAAGGCTATGCTGACTATGGACTTGATAAAACACACTGGACAAACACCAGCATTATCATCGACTGTGGAAACTTCACACTGGACCTCAAGCAACTTGGATTCTGTGCCTCTCCACTCTTCCTCCAGACTCTGGTACCTTGATTTCCAAATGAAATGCAAAATTTTCTTTCATCTGAAAAGAGGACTTTGGACCACTGAGCAACAGCCCAGTCTGTTTACTCCTTAGCCCAGGTAAGACGCTTCTGACGTTATCTCTGGTTCAGGAGTGGCTTGACACAAGGAATGCGACAGTTGTAGCCCATGTCCCAGATCTGTCTGTGTGCTGGTGGCTCTTGAAGCACTGACTTCAACTGCAGTCCTTGTGAATCTCTCCCAAATTCTTGAATGGGCTGTTCTTCACAATCCTCTCAAGACCGCGGTTATCCCTGTTGCTTGTGCACCCTTTCCTGCCACATTTATTCCTTCCACTCAACTTTCCATTAATATGCTTGTGTGCAGCATTCTGTGAATAGCCAGCTTCTTTAGCAATGACCTTTTGTAGCTTACCTTCCTTGTGGAGGGTGTCAATGACCACTTAAAGGCTCAGGACACCATTGCAGGTGTTTTGGGTTAATTAGCTGAGTGGAGTGTGACACCAGGAGCCTACAATATTGAACTTTTTCACAATATTCTAATTTTATGAGCTACTGAATTTTGGGTTTTCATTAGCTATAAGCCATAAACAGCAAAATGAAAAGAAATAAATGCTTGAAATATATCACTCTGTGTGTAATGAATCTATATACGAGTTTCACTTTCTGAACTGAATTACTGAAATAAATTAACTTTTCAATGATATTCTAGTTTATTGAGATGTACCTGTATACAAGGGAGAAATCAAAAAAAGTAAGTCTAATTTAAAAATTACACGAAAACCATAACCAATAGAAGCTGATGCAATACAACATGTTTACAATGACTTATTCAAACAAGCACAGCGCATTACTCTGCCGTTAGTCTAGTTGAGGTCAATGTCAAATAAACATGGACATTATGCTGTGGGACTGCACCATTGTTGACTAATCCCCCGTTTAAGATTTCTTTGGGCAGAGGGAGTGAAACCTGCTGAAATTTACCAGTGGATGTTGGCTTAGTACAGCAGTGAAAACAGCATGACTGAACAAAAAGTTTTTGAATGGGTACAAAAGTTTAAAGCGAGAAGAACAAGCAGGAAGAACAAATCATACAGAGAAGGGCGACTATGCTGATTCCAGGACTAAAGGAGATGAATCGCAAAGAAAGATTAAAAGAGCTGAGCCTTTTCAGTTTAAGCAAAAGAAGAAGAAGAGGTGACATGATTGAAGTGTTTAAAATTATGAAGGGAATTAGTACAGTGGATCGAGACTTATTTTAAAACTAGGGGGCTCCGCCCCCTGCTCGCTTCGCTCGCCAACCCCTGGCATTGGGGCATGACAAAGAGTGAGATGTATGAATTAGATATAGAATAGTGTGCAGGTTTGGATGATGCCTATAGAAATAAAAAATAGAGTGTTTGGCATAGAGTAATGTTTTATTGGAATATTTCTTTGTATACAACATTAGTAGTAAAGATGGTGTCTTGTCCTTGAATGAGTCTTCCTTGGCATGGATCATTTATAACTTTAACGTCAGATGAACGTCGAACACGTGAGAAGGCAACATAAAGTTGTCCATGTCCAAAAACGGGTTCAGAGAGGTAGATGCCAACCTTGTCCATGGTTTGTCCTTGTGATTTGTTGATGGTCATGGCAAATGCAGGTTTAATGGGGAACTGTCGGCGTTTCAATGTAAAAGGTAATTCTAGATCAGAACTCGTAAGGTCAATTCTAGGAATGAGAACAGTATTGTTAGCATGTGATCCTGTAAGAACTGTTGCTTGAATAACATTGTGTGTCATGGTGTTGACGACTAACCGTGTGCCATTGCATAAACCCTGTTTAGTGTTAAGGTTTCTTAATAGCATGATTATTGTTCCGTTTTTAAGGGTAAGGTTGTGTTGTGGTAATCCGGCCGGGTTAATAGTGTTCAAATATTCTAGTTAGCCAATAAAAGGTGTCATTTTGCTTGGCTTTTCTCTAAAGCACTTTAAAAACAACATCAAGGCTGACCAAAGTGCTGTACAATAAAAACCCAGCATATCAGACACACAATAACCAAAGGGTAAATGAAACGGAAACACATAAGAGCTGAAGAAATTCATAATAAAAATTATACAGATCCATATTACTAAACGAGAATGGTAAACCGGATATGGACGCAGGGACCTGCCTGTGGACGCAGGAGACATAGTGCGCAGGCGCCACACAAAGCTCCCCTCCCCAGAGTGAAACGGGAGAGACTACGAACGTGCGCAGGCGCCACACAAAGCCCCCGCCCCAGAGCAAAACAGGAGAGACTACGAACCGTCTGACATGCCGCAAGCAGGATAAAGCGAGGTCAGAAATAAAAGACAGAGTAGGAAACAAAGTAAAACGTCATAAAGAGGTTAAAGAACGGGGACAAACACATGGAGAGCAGGTTACAGATGATGAAAACTGGAATGCAACAGCTTCAAAAAAACCTAGGCACGAAACACATGCACAGCGAGGGACAGAATATAAAGGTGGAAACAACGACAGTTAAACGTCCACACCACACAGCGGAGGCAGACCCAGAAGGTGCAGGCGCCTACATCGTGCGTCGGAAGGCGCGGGAAAGTACGAAAGGCAAAGGCGCCTACACAGCATGGTGAAACACGACATAATACGGAAGGCGCAGGCGTTGCCGCCATATTGTGAGTGGCACTAATGCGTAGTGAGGGCGCAGGCGTCACCGCCATATTGTGCGTGGCACTACTGCCGAGTAAAGTTAAGAATAATGTGCTGCTTGGTGTGCCACACAAACACCCCCACAGACTACGGAGTCCATGGAGACTACGAACGACATAACCACACAAACAACAGGAGTCAGCGCCCAACCCCAGTGTAAAACGGGACAGAATACGGAGTCGGGAAAGGTTCACAAATCAAACCCGACATAATACGCCACACCAGAGTAAAACGGGACAGACTACGGAGTCCAGAAAGGGTCACAAATCAATTGGAGTACGAAAAGCGCCAGACAGTACGCAAACACACTACACATGCATGATCCACGCACCTCTAATAACCCGCGAGCAAAAACACGATATAGTACAGAAATCCCACAAATACTGACTCCACAACATATTTGAATCACATTACAGTGATACAATATTAACAGTGCAACCACACAAGACACAGGCACAACACCTGATGGGTAATAAGAATAAACGAACACTCTGTATTAAAGGTTCGTCATCCTCACACGTGAAGACTATACAGCATAAGTTAATCATCACATTACAGTCATACATTTTTAACAATTCAACCACAGAAAACGCTATATATTAACAGTAAGTGCAATCCATTATCCATATTACTAACGCTAAACAAGGAAGAACTAATGGAGTTGCGCTCACGCCTCCAAAACAATAGACCAGATACCACTGTTAACGCGATGGGCTATATTCTGTCCAAACAATATTGATGTTGATCACATAAATAACCAAGTCATTGCATTACTTCCTGGAGAAAGCCGCCTCTTTCTAAGTATTGACAAAATTGATTCTGAAGACGACATTGAACATCTTAATTTCCCTTTACAATATCTGAACACTATTAACCCAGCCGGATTGCCACAACACAACCTTAACCTTAAAATCGGAACAATTGTCATGCTATTAAGAAACCTTAATACTAAACAGGGTTTATGCAACGGTACACGTTTAGTCATCAACACCATGACAAACAATGTTATTGAAGCAAAAATACTTACAGGATCACATACTGACAATACTGTTTTAATTCCTAGAATTGACCTTACAAATTCTGCCCTTGAATTGCCATTTACATTTGGGCGACGCCAATTTCCCAGTAAACCTGCATTTGCCATGACAATCAACAAATCCCAAGCACAGACCACGGACAAAGTTGGCATATACCTCTCTGAGCGCATATTGGGACGTGGACAACTTTATGTAGCCTTCTCATGAGTTCGGCGTTCATCTGACATTAAAGTTAAAATTATAAATACTCCAATACCAAGGAAAAATCATTCAAGGACAACAAACCATCTTTACTACAAATATCGTATATAAAGAGATATTCCAATAAATCTTTGTGATTTACCATACAATGCATTCTTTACTTCCTATCCACCGTTTGAAACTGCGGAGGCAAAACAGGCACGGGTTCAAACCGAACGAGCTCAACTGACGGATATACGCCTACAACGCGCGTCTCAAACCGCAGAAGCAGGGCAAGCACTGGTTCAAAACAACGCAAACTCCTACAACGCGCGTCTGAAACTACGGCTGACCAGCGGGCACGGGTTCAAAACGCCGGGGGTAGGCGAGCGAAGCGAGCAGGGGGCGGAGCCCTCTTGTAGCCAACATATCATACTGGGTTAAAAGCCAGAGAGCAAAAGTGTGTTTTTAAATAAGATTTTCTGTCATTTTTTGATTATTATGTGTACTTTCATTTAAGTTATGACAACCTGAATGCATCAGTGACTTATGAAATGCTTCTTAAATTTCTTCCACTCTGTATTCATTAGCTCAAAATTCCACTTGAAACTTTAAATGCAGTGACACTTTCAGGAGTCAACCCTGTGGGAAACCAGACCTTACTTATGCTTAATTATTCATGAAGAGTTGATTGAACTGATCCATAACTGATTTTATAGAGTCCACCATCACTCTTTAATTCTCCATTACAATTATCTTCCGAGTGGCAAAACTTGTTTTTGGTGTCAAAGCTGGACACACCTTGAGACACTTTCAAGAGACATGCCCTCATGATAGGATTCTGTGGCCTATTTTTTGACATTGCCTTATAAAGGGGACTGGTCTTGTTACACATTGAGTGAGCAAGAATTCATTCATGAAGATACACTGTTCTCTACAAATTTAATGATGCCATGATTCTTAATTGTTTTATAAAACACAAGTGCAGGAAATTTGTAATTTTACACATCTTAGTATATTGTAGCTAACATTTTGTGTCTTAAAAATCAGCACCATACTTACTGGGAATCACAGTAAATGATGTAACATGCTTTTCTCATTTCTTCTTTATGTGTAACCTTCTCCGACAAATGAATTCGTTAATACTGGAATAACTTTTTCCTTTAACCATTCTGCTTCTTCTCATAAATGCTGCTTCAATATTTAATCCTAACTAATTGTTATATTAATTTAACCAGTAATAATATCACTCTTAGTTACAAAATGTGACATTTTCCGATACAGTGATTGTTTCCCTATATGCAAATGCATGTTGGGCATTAGTCATTCCTGTGTTTCAAGGTAAATTCAAAAAGTAAAGGCAATGGAAAATTACAAGGTAACAACAATGGATAGAAGCTGACGCAATACAACATGTTCATGATGGCTTATGGGTAGGTTGGACTTCGGACACATACAGCACAACACTCTGTCATTAATCTAGTTGAAGCCAAAGTCAAATCAATGTGGATGCTCCACTGCAGCATTAAACCATTGCTGAACAACATGCCATGGTGACATTTCTTTGGGCAGAGGGAGTGAAACCTACTGAAATTCAAAGAAAGGATGTTTGCTTGTGCAGACCAATAAGCAGTTAGGATATGCATCTTGTGGAAACTTTACCCCAAGTCATCAGGCTCAATGACTTATGCAGATCCATAGCTGATATCTTCAAGATAAAGCCAGTCATCATGTTGATGTGGGCTTATGTGAGCAACGTTGATTGTCTATCAGATAGAGCTTATAGTCGGTTAGACATTAGAATAGTGTAGATGAGAACAGGCCATTAAGCCCAACAAAGCTGACCAGTCCTATCTACCTAATTGTTCTAAAAATAATAAAAATAAAAAAAAGTCTTACTGTCTACCACACTACTTGGTAGCTTATTCTAAGTGTCTATGGTTCGCTATGTAAGGAAAAACTTCTTAATGTTTGTATGAAATTTATCCTTGAAAGTTTTCAACTGTGTCCCTGTGTTCTCATCCATATTACTAACCGAGAATGCTAAACCGGATGGATGCAAGGACATCCGGCCATGGGCCGTAGCCGCAAAAAGACGTACTGCGCAGGCGCCCCAAGAAATGAGGGGCCGCGAGAGGCGGATGAGGGGCCGCGAGAGGAGGACAAGACCACAGAAAAAAGGAGTGAGCACAGAAAAAAGGAGTCAAAGAAAAGAGGCACCCTGAGCACACAAAAAAGGAAAAGGCACAGAAAAAAGTAGTCAAACGCAGGCGACGCACAGCGCCGCACGAAACCCATTGCACACGAAACTAGCACACAAAAAAAAAAGAAGACGCTCGCGCACAACAGCAAGGCACCCCCCCCCCTACAGGCACCGGACGGGACACACACCAAGAGGGGGATTCAACAAGCCCCTGGAACACAAAAAGAAAGAAGACGCTCGCGCAACAACAATCCTCACACCCCCCCCCCCCCCCACCAATAAGAAGTGACACCCAAAGCCACATTTCTAAAGGAAACGTCCATATTAAACATACGTCATCTCAACACCTTCACACTAGGCAGCATAGGTGTCAGCATAGGTGGATCTCCTTACAATAAAGCACTATTAACCGTTCAACTGCAGAAAAGGCTACATATTAACAGTGAGTGCGATCCTCCTTATTACTTATCCATATTTCGCATGCTGAGGAACAAACAAGTCATGAATACACGGTCACGGGTACAAAACGATTCGGATCGGATAACGGGACCAAACACACGAACACGAATGAAACAACAAAATACACGCCGGCGCATACAACGCGCTTCGGAAACTCCGGGAGAAAAAATGTCTCGGATCAAAAAACGCAAAGCTCAAGTAACCCCGTTACAGAGACGTGCCCAAATGGACAGACACAATGAACGTAGACGCATACAGCGCGCGTCTCAAAGTGCTGCATCGAAACAAGCACGATTTCAAACCGAAAGAGCTCGCGTCTCAGACATACAAAAAAGGGAGCGAAGAGACAAACTAAATGAATGCAGACGTGTACAACGCAAATATGAACTGCCAGAAAACAAGCAAGCAAGACTCCAAAAGCAGAAAGCTCAACTGACCGACATACAAAAACGGACAAGGCTCGATACAAACAATGCACGACGTAGACTGAAACGGACTTTTCGCGAAGCGGAGGCGAATCAATTAAAAATCCAAAATAGCGCGTCACAAATAATGGACATGCAACAACGCGGCACTCAAACGCCACAAGCAAAACATGCCCGTCGCGGACATCAACGCCAGACACCTGCTAAACGCTTACGCCAGTTGGCTGACAACGCCTTCAATAATGAGTCCACTATTAAGGAAAATTCTTTGGGATTAATGAATGTAATTTGCAATCATTGTCATTCACTTAACTTCCCAGAAGAAACAACTGGCAATACAAATAATGAATTTACACGTTGTTGTCAAAAGGGGCAGATTAGACTACCTCCATTACATTCATATCCTGAATATCTACAGAAGCTTCTAACTAACGATGTGCCTGAAAGTAAAAACTTTAGGAACTGCATTAGATCCTACAATAGTTCATTTGCTTTTGCATCTACCGGAGTACATATCAGGCCACCAAAAGGCAATGGCCCATACTGCTTTCACATATGTGGACAAATATTGCATCGCATTGGAACAGTGCACCCTGAAAAAAATCAACAACGCAAATATGCACAGGTCATTTCATTACTTCCTGGAGAGACACGGCTCTTTCTAAGCTCTGACAAAGTTGACTCTGATGACGACAATGAACATCTGAATTTCCGGAGTCCATAGGCGGTCGTCTGTCACAGTATTTATAAAGCACTTTAGTACTAGGGTGTTGTACCATGTTAGCCATAATGAATGTAGAGAAAAGCCAAGCAAAATGACACCTTTTATTGGCTAACTAAAATGATTACAATATGCAAGCTTTCGAGGCAACTCAGGCCCCTTCTTCAGGCAAGATGTAATCATTGATTACATCTTGCCTGAAGAAGGGGCCTGAGTTGCCTCGAACGCTTGCATATTGTAATCATTTTAGTTAGCCAATAAAAGGTGTCATTTTGCTTGGCTTTTCTCTACATTCATTATGGCTAACATGGTACAACACCCTAGTACTAAAGTGCTTTATAAATACTGTGACAGACGACCGCCTATGGACTCCGGAAATTCAGATGTTCATTGTCGTCATCAGAGTCAACTTTGTCAGAGCTTAGAAAGAGCCGTGTCTCTCCAGGAAGTAATGAAATGACCTGTGCATATTTGCGTTGTTGATTTTTTACTGTGACAGACGACCGCCTATGGACTCCGGTCGTCACCCCCAGGCCGCTAGGAGGAGCCCTCCGGACAGCATATTTGCGCCCCGAGTTCCAGCAGGGCCTCATGGACTTTGTAGTGTTTTGACACAGCCCTGCTGGATACCTTGGGGGCCGCCAGGAGTCGCTGTAGGGGGGCTAGTAAGCTCTTGTGTGCCCTATAACCCGGGAGTGCGTCCCAGTCACGTGACTGGAAGAAGCGATGTGCTCCCGGGATGAAGAAAAGGACTTTGCCCTGACCCGGAAGGAAAACGGACTTGTGGGTTTGGCTTGGAGCCACTTCCGGGTCAGGGTCTATAAAAGGACTCTGGGTGAGCCCAGACATTGAACTGAGCTGGGAGGTAGGGTGGCGACGTGTCTGGGAGTGGAGGATTGTTTATAGAGAGAGAATTGTGGTTAATGAGTGTGTGGAGGAGAGTGCTTGGTGCACCTTGTAATATTAAAATAAAGTATTATTATACTTTCACCTGGTCAGAAGAGTGGTACCTGAGGGTTCGAGAGGTGGACAACACGTCTATCGGCTACACTGGCGTAGTCGGCAGGAGTCTCTGGCCGTCTGGAGGCAGAGGATCTGCATTTAAGAATAAATTTGTTGTGGCAGAGAACCCTGAGAAGGTCCCGCTTGAAACCGCGGAGGTGCAAACACCCCATTACAGAGAAGGTGGTGACGCTGATGAATCTCGCCTCGTACCTGGTCGAGATGGGGAAGAAGTCTGGGAAAAAGAAGGATAACACCGACTGGGTAAAAGACATGACCAACGACGAGTTGGCCTGGACTCGCCTGACTGGGTGTGCCGGCGACAGGGAGCTGGTAAAGGCTGAAGAAGCCCGAAGGGCGCAACAGCAGGAACGCAGCCAGCCAGGGGCCGCGCCGAAAACCCTGAATAAAGTGGGGACACCGCTGACGAATCTGGAGGTATGTGCTGGGAAAAAGCCCGAAGTTTCGGGCTGTTATTCTTCCTATTTTGCAGAAACCTACCTCCAGAGAGAGCACGGCGCGTTAGATGCCTGTCGCATCCCTCCACAAGATGGCTGCGGTACACAGAAGGCAGGCCAGGCTAGGAGTCGACAATCTACCAGCCCATTCGAGGACAACATCCACGTGACCTCGCGCGATGGAGTCTGGGATAGAGAAGGTCAACAGCGGTCCTTCAGTGAGGTCAGTCTTCCCCTGACGGTTCAGTGCTCCCTGAAAGGGAAGGGGGCGGCGAGCGAAGCAGCGCCACCATCAAATGAAGGTAAAAAGGGACGGGACGTGACTGTAGTGTCTGCCGGCAAAAGTAAAAAGGCAGACCGCAGCCAGCCGAAGGAGGCTACCCGTTCCTCTAAAGACTCCATTTCCCAGGAGCCCTTGCGCTCATCAGCAGAGCACGTGCCAGGAGTGGACATGCTCATTGGTTCCCGGTCGGCAGATAACCAAAATAAGGAAGTAGCCTTACTGCCGGCCGAGACAAATAACTTAACTGATTATATGGTACGGGATCTCGAAGAGGTACTCGAGCCCGTACTGCCTTTCTTACAGGGAATCGCGGACTTGAGAAGACGTCTGGAGGAACTGGGAGCCACGGTCGAAGCGCCGCTGAGGAGACTTCATGAATACCTTCGGCGGTTAGGCCGTGAAGCCCCGGCCTCGATTAATGCGGCGGTGCAGGTAGGTACCCTCTGTACCGTATATAATAAGGGGACGCAGTGTGAATCGGCACCGCGTTTAATTAGTTGCGGTTGCCAAAGCGCTGTGTGCCCGACAATCGAATGTGGCACGATGACGGAGTGGTTGGGAAATTGTCCGTTAGAACCGGAGCAGCGGTATCAGACGCTGCTCTGGACTAATGCGGACGTTAAAAGCCCGACCCGCGTGGAAAAGGGGTTGCCGTTAGTTAATGAAGAGGCGGGGGAGGCACCGATCGTCCCGGGGCAGCTGAATAGTGCTGTTACCCGGAGCGATACGGTACTACTGACGCCGCCTCCGAATTTATATAGGACAACGGGCGTGCAAACAGCAAAGAGGCTCTCTCTATTCCATAGAGAGCCTCACGTTGTGCACAAGCCCCAGAGAAAGCAGGAGATCCCCACACAGAAATGCGGGTCTCCTAACAGGGAAAAGACAAGGGCAAAGAGCAGCAAAGCGGCTGTTAACCCCTCCTTGGCGGAGGACAGGGTGGAGCTGACAGAATTCCCGAGGTGCTTCAGGTCTCGGGAAGAGAGGCCACCAGGAGGACGTCGGCGGTGCTATAACTGCCGGCAACCGGGCCACGTGTGGAGGAGTTGTCCCCAGAGGACAGGGGAGCGAAGAGACACCAGATACACCGTTCCCCCAAGGTTCGCTGGGGGATCTAGACAGCAGAACCACGACCCGGATCTCGCGTTCTCCTGGAGGAAGACGTCCCTCGCGGGAATCAACGCTCCGCCCCACTGGTCGTCGCTAAGGGGGAGGGACTGTGACAGACGACCGCCTATGGACTCCGGTCGTCACCCCCAGGCCGCTAGGAGGAGCCCTCCGGACAGCATATTTGCGCCCCGAGTTCCAGCAGGGCCTCATGGACTTTGTAGTGTTTTGACACAGCCCTGCTGGATACCTTGGGGGCCGCCAGGAGTCGCTGTAGGGGGGCTAGTAAGCTCTTGTGTGCCCTATAACCCGGGAGTGCATCCCAGTCACGTGACTGGAAGAAGCGATGTGCTCCCGGGATGAAGAAAAGGACTTTGCCCTGACCCGGAAGGAAAACGGACTTGTGGGTTTGGCTTGGAGCCACTTTCGGGTCAGGGTCTATAAAAGGACTCTGGGTGAGGCCAGACATTGAACTGAGCTGGGAGGTAGGGTGGCGACGTGTCTGGGAGTGGAGGATTGTTTATAGAGAGAGAATTGTGGTTAATGAGTGTGTGGAGGAGAGTGCTTGGTGCACCTTGTAATATTAAAATAAAGCATTATTATACTTTCACCTGGTCAGAAGAGTGGTACCTGAGGGTTCGAGAGGTGGACAACACGTCTATCTGCTACAATACATAAATAAATCTCCAACAAAGAAATACAAGGTTCAAGATAGTTCCGGGAAGATCATGTACATAATTTAGGATATTAAGGATATAATAACAAAACATTTTGTTACTTTATGGCGGGGAAGAAAAAAAAAAAAAAACACAACACTGATGCTTCTCTAATAGGCAAATTTGAGAACACCTTAAAAAATGCTAAATCACCTGGGGTATTATTGGTCACTTTACTGTGAATTCTTTGTATATCTCAATTACTGTATACAATTAATATAGTTACAAATAGTGTGATGTTAACAGATATTTACATGCATTTACTTTAATACCAAAAAATTACTGGGGGGAAAAGGTATCCCAGCATCATGCCAAGAAACTCAGTGATGCGTGGTATGTACATATGTCTTGTATATGCAATTTTATGCAATTAGGAAACCTTTTGAACCTTTTAGTTGGTGCATATAATGAACTGGTATGACTAAAATTTTGCAGACACCTGAAGACCATGTTAAACAAAGAAGTTTCTATTTCTAGACACCTAAATTAAGAAGTAAATATTGCATAATCATAGACATTTTATTTTTCATTTATACTATCCCTTCTGTACTGGTATTGCAGGCTTTACAACACAGATGTGCATTGCTATTGCCATTTTCCATTTATTAATAAATATGCAAATACCAAAAAAATGTGATGAATCAGAAGAATTCAAACCTGAAAAGCCGCACTTCCAGAAACCATCACTCTTTCCTAGGAGTGAAATTATTTTAAACTGCCTTGAATGTTTGTTTCATGCATGTCACCACTTTAAAGTGAAAAAAACGAGTCCTGAAATGCAGCTACATTCAACTGTATAAAAGACTCAAGAGTCATGTCAATGGAGTAAGCCAATTTATGGTGGATCTACGAGTCCTATAAACTCCAAGTGGGAGTCATTCTCCTGACTAGTTCCCCCATCTCAGCAAAGGACTTCTAAAGCTGCTATCGTGAACACTGTGTTTTTTGCTCCCTTCCCTGACCAATGCCCTTCTTGCCCGGTTGCTCAGTTTGACAGGGCAGCCAACTCCAGGAAGAGTCCTGGTGGTTCCAGACTCCTTCCATTATCGAGACCACTATGCTCCTGGGAACACTCAAATGTTTAGAAATGGCTTTATACCTTTTCCCTGATCTATGCCTCACCACAATTTTATCATTACAGAGAATTTCTTGAGTGTTAATAGTTTAGTTGTTGTCCTGGCATGCAGTGTGCATTTTAGGACCTTGTACACAAAGGTGTGTGCCTTTCTAAACTATGTGCAATCAATTTAATTTCCCATGGATGGCCTCCAATTAAGTTCTGGACATATCTTAAGAATAATAAAAGTAAACAGGGTGCACCTGACCACAATTTGGAGTGCTACAGGAAAGGGTCTAAATATGCATATGAAAAATTTCAGCTTTTGAGTTCTAAAGCGTATTTCAAATTTTCCTGAAAATGTTTTGGTAGTACGAGATACTGATTGTACCCTGATGAACAAAAATGGCAAATTCATCCATTCAGAATTAAATCTAAAACACAAACTGTGTAGAAAGTGAAGGGGTCTGAATATTTCTAACTCCACTATGTTTATACACACACTTAGAAGCAGTGTAGTGTACTGTATACAGCAATTAAATTTCAAACATATTCAGCATGTCTATAAAATACAAAAGCATGTGTGTGAAAATGTAAGCAAACTATACATCAGCCTTATTGATTTTAAATCCCAATTACTGAAAAATTGTAGCAAAATAGACCCAGCGTCAAATGCTAAAAAAAAAAAAAAAAAAGTATATATATATATATATATATATATATATATATATATATATATATATATATATATATATATATATATACACACACACACACACACACACACACACACACACACACACACACACACACACACACACAGTACACCCCCGCGAAGTCGCAGTTCAGGGTTCACGGACTCAGTCATTCGCGGATTCTTCCTTAAAACCTAACTAGTAATTGTTAGCGTAAAGCGCAAATATCCTCTGCAATTTTTTATGGCTTTTTTCCGTGGCAATACTGTGCTGTAGAGAGAACAGGAAGCAACCGCTGAGAGAAATATGGTTTAGGATGATTGATTGCTGCCCTGTGACACGTCTCCAGGTGAGTGGGTTTACCACCGCTGAGGGAAACGCGGTTTGGGATGGTGAAAGTAGCAAATCTGAGAGCGTTATTCATTTCTCCTTGCTGCCGATTGATTGCTGCCCTGTGACGTGACTCCAGCTCAGTGTCCTCGTGTTTTCCATTTTGTTATTGTATTCATTTTGTTATTCTTAAATGCACAAGATATCGCCGAATCGCCCTGCACCTTCTAAAGCTTCTGGCACTGAGCCTAAGCGCCAGAAGACGTGTAAAACACTCCAGGATAAAGGTTGAACTACTGGATTTGCTCCGGGAACTAAAAAGTTATGCTGCAGCAGCGCACCACTATGGCATTAATGAAAGCACCGCACGCTACATAAAGAAGAACGAAGCAGCGATCTGGAGTACCGTATCTGTAAGTTTCTGTGATAGTGCCAAAAAGGTAACGACCGTAAGGAATAACAATATTGTCAGGATGGAATCTGCCTTGGCACTGTGGATCACCGACTGCAGGAAGAAGAACATCCCCTTGGACGGTAACATCATCCGTGAGAAAGCACGGAAATTGTACTAGCAGGTTGCTACAGGAGACAATGTAGCAACTTCCCATAACAATGTTCCTGAAACCTATAAAGAAAAGCCAGCACGAGACCCCATCAGAAGAAGACCTGTCCAAAGATACAACTCCTCCTGAAGAAGAGGCACCACCCGAGGAGTTTTAAATCCTCTGCATCGTACTGCACAACTACTTCATCATCATCAATATCATTCATCATTGGCGAGTACCCGTACATTTTACTGTATTTTAATTAAATGATATTATGTATTGTGGCAGGTGGCCGGGTGCAGCCCTCAATCAGCCCCCTATATAAGGAGCCGCCGCCCTTCAATCAAGGCTGGAGTCAGGTAAGGAGGCGGACAAGGTCTGAGGAGGCGGCAGGAGGAGCCCTGAGTGTGTTGTGTGAAGGAAGAAGAAAGTGGCTGTTGAAAGCCTGGACTTTGGGGACTGTGGGGATTTGGTGAGGTGCACATTAAGGACATTGTAAATAGTAGTGAGTATTTGTAAAATAAACGTGGTGATGGAGGAAAATGTGTCTGCCTGTCTGTGTCCGGGAGCACCCTTTCACAGTGGCGTAGTCGGCAGGATGCTCCACCTGGGTTAAGGTGGGGACCTGCAACCCCAAAATTGTTTGTGAAAGGCCCGGCACAGCAGGCAACCTCTCCCACAGGCCGCAGGGGCGGCGTGCACCCAACCCTGCGTCTATTGAGTATGGACTTGTTATTGTTGCAGGGACAGCTCGAGAGCGTGGCGGCAGCAAGGATGGCTGCCGAGACGGAGACGCTGCATATACAACGGCCGCAGCAGCCGCGGAGTTGCTCTGTGCCTCGCTTTCGAGTGTGGAATGAGAGCGAGGAGGCCGCAGACCAGGAGTCCCTCCTCGTAATGGGCATGGGATTGGACAGCGTGTCCTGTCCTCTCGCCAAGGTTCGGTCGGAGGTGAGAGCAGGGAATGTCCATCCCGTGCTCCATAGCAACCCGAGTGGGCCGCAGGGAAGCGCCCACAGAGAGCAGTCGGTGAGTGGAACTACTCGCAAGGTAAGCCCACCGCCGGCTGCTTCTCTCTCTTCGGCGGTGATTTTGCAGGGCCTGCAAGAGCAACTGCGCCTTGTGCTGTCGCCGCCGGCCGAGCGATGTGCCCTCCGGGCGGAGACGCTGGAGTCAGTAGGGATGGCAGTGGCGTCGGATCGAGAGCCGCAGGCCGAAGAGGATCGGCGCACTGCAGGAGCTCCTGGACGGAGAGGCACAGCGAGGAAGGTAAGGGAGACCGACCCCGTGAAGCTCCGGACGCCAGCGGGGCTGGGTCTGCCCTCTTACAATGGGCAGATCCGAACCGCCGTGGCGTCGCAAAGTAAACGGAGGAAGCAGCTTGGGGAAGCCAGTTCCTCAGATAAGCGAGGACATGCTGCTGGGTGCGCGTGTCCCGCAAAGGGCCGTCCTCTGTGGAGGCAGAGGAGAATCCCGCAGCTGGAGAGGTGGAAACAGAGCGTGATCCCACTGGTGATTCCATGGTGGGGAGCACGGACTGCTCGGGCTGGGAAGCCGAGAAAGGGAGCATCGGGGTGCCGATCGGGGCCGAGAGCGTTGGCCCAGCGGAGGACAAGCCGAGGGGCTGCGTCAGGTCAACGTCTCCGCCCTTGTTTTTCTTTTTTTTTGGCAGGATCGGGCCGTATTCTACAGTGTGTCGGCTTGCCGCCGAGGGGTTCCCGTCCTCGCGGAATGGTTCGCTGGTCCCAGGAGGTCTCAGCTAGCGGGGGTGTATTGTGGCAGGTGGCCGGGTGCGGCCCTCAATCAGCCGCCTATATAAGGAGCCGCCGCCCTTCAATCAAGGCTGGAGTCGGGTGAGGAGGCAGACAAGGTCTGAGGAGGAGCCCTGAGTGTGTTGTGTGAAGGAAGAAGAAAGTGGCTGTTGAAAGCCTGGACTTTGGGGACTGTGGGGATTTGGTGAGGTGCACATTAAGGACATTGTAAACAGTAGTGAGTATTTGTAAAATAAACGAGGTGATGGAGGAAAATGTGTCTGCCTGTCTTTATCCGGGAGCACCCTTTCACAGTATTTACTCTGCTTATAACAAAGAAAACGACAGCGCATACCAAAGAAAACGAGCTTGTGTGAATTACAGTACGTATAGTGGTAACATCGGTATTTTACATTCTGCCACCGCGGGAGACATAGCAGTACAGTACTGTACAGTAGACGGGTTTACCGTTAACATTCTTTTTTTTAGGTAATGTATTAATGTATTTTGTGAAAAGAATGTAGAAAAAAGCCATCAACTCATAGAGAAAGAGGCAAGTTCACTGTACCACGTCTGTATTTGAAAACTAACAGTGTCAGATGGGGGTGGGGGGTTCCATCAGCGTGATTGAGAGACTAAAACCAAATTAAAAAAAAAAAAAAAAAAAAAAAACCTAACTTTTAAAAATAGTGAAAATTTCAACCAGGTATTACAGACTCAACTCAAATGCATGTTTTTATTATACAACAATAATAATAATAATAATAGCAGCTCACTACTCAAAAGGGGTAGAATCCGAGCTCGAACCCACACCCTCTTGATTAGGAGGCAGCAGTTCTTACCTCTGCACCAGCTGAGCAGACATGTCAGTTTGGTGTAGATTGATATTTAGACTTGAGTTTTTACTCAATGATAGCACCATGTATATTGAATAATTTTTTTTCTCTGGGTATATTCTTGAATAAAAGCGCACTTGTTTTGCTGTACCTTTTGTGAAAGTGTTTATTTGATATTTGGACTTCAGTCTTCACATATTATACACTTCACATTTGCATTTTGTCATTATTACAGTATGATGAAAAATTTTCTGTTTTAGTTAAGTGTTCAATATTTCTTGCCTCACATTTTCTGTCATCCTACATTTACCCAGAACATTGCAGACACGGAACACACATGAAATGTATGTATTCCAATTAACAATATATTATTCAACCTAGACAATTTCAAACATTTCACTGCCAGATAACCTTCAGTATCCGAGATGACTTCAGCTGCTTCGGTGGGGGGGATGAGTGACCAGGCTGCCTGCTGCCACAGTGCCGATCGACGCATTTGCAAACAAAGATGCTGATGAGGAGGTGTGAAGGAATTTAAGATGGCTGGGATTATGACTTTTTACATAGGCTTCAGGTACTCTAGTGTTAATGAAAGTCTCAAACAAATGCTATGCAAGGTAGTCAGCGTTGATGGAAGAAACTGGGACCAGTTACTCCCCCTCGTCAGTTTCACTTATCGGGAGGTCCCACAAGCTTCAACTGGGTTTTTCCCTTTTGAATTATTATACGGACATCAGCCTGTCCTAAAAAGAAGGGTGGGAGGAAGAGACCCTTCCATCTATGAACATTTCGGAGTATAATCGCACAATTATGCAATTTGAAAAAATTCTGTCCATTTTAAAAGAGAATATGGAAAAGGACCAATCATCGCAGACCCGGTGTTATAACCACAGAACGTTACTATGGGAATTTAGGCCTGGCAACCGTTGTCATGGTATTAGTCCATACCTATCATTCTAAATTACTGGCACATTGGCAAGGCCTGTATGAACTTAAGGAGTAGAAAGGCATTGTCGATTATTTGGTTAAACAACCAAATCGTCGGCCAACTGAATGGGTGTATCATGTCAACCTACTGAAACCATGGAGGGAAAGAGAGGTTAACCATCTTCCTGCTCAGCCCCACTCACTACTCGCACTTAAACCATCACTTAACTTTGGTCCTGATTTGGCCCCTGTTCAGAAGCAGGAGCTGGCATCAGCTATTCGACCTCACTGATCGGGCACAACATTATTACTGAACCCAGGGTGATAATAAGGGAACGCACCTATCGCCTTTTGGAAGCGAAAAAAGCAGAAGTGGAACTTGAGATCAAGAGGATGTTGGACCTGGATGTAATAGAGGAAAGCCATAGTCCCTGTTCCAGCCCAATACTCTTGGTCCCTAAGCCCGACAGGAGTTGGAGGTTTTGCAACGATTTCTGCCGGCTTAATCAAGTGTTCCAATTTGACGCCTATCCCATGCCTTAGGTGGATGACTTCCTGGAGAAGCTGGGCGGGGTGAAATACTTGACTACACTTGACATGAATAAAGGGTACTGGCAAATTCCTTAAACAAAATCTGCAAAGGCGAAGACTGTATTTAGTACCCCTAGTGGACACTGGCAATATTGTGTTCTTCCATTCAGTTTGCACGGGGCCCCAGCCACTTTCCAGCATCTGGTGGATAAAGTTCTACGGCCCCACACTGCCTCATCTATTCTGTCACATGGAAGAAACACCTAGAGCAGGTTCAAGCTGTACTTCATACACTCGGACAGGACGGTCTTTGGATTAATCCCAAGAAACTGGATTCAACAAAGCTAAATACTTACGATACCTGGTGGTCAGGGATACAGTGCGACACCAGTGTTCTAAAGTTGGCCCTGTCCGACAACCAAGAGGCAGGTCCAAGCCTTTCTTTGGTTAGCGGGGTACTACTGCCGGTTTGTGCCTCACTTCTCAGAGAGAGAGAGGTGCCCTTGATAAACTTAAAGAAGTGGGCTCCTAATATGGTGGCATGGGATGAGAATGCTGCCAACTCTGTATTTCGTGAACTAAAGCAGGCCCTAACCTGAGCACCTGTATTAGTTACTCCTAATTTCTCTCTACCCTTTACTCTCCAGACCAACGCTTCGGACAAAGGTCTTGGTGCCGTGTTGAGCCAAAGTGTCACTGGTGTCGAACACCCTATGATGTTCCTGACCCAGAAACTGTTGGGACAGGGAAACCAGGTATGTGGCAGTGGATAAAGAAACATTAGCTATTTAATGGGCCGTTACACAACTCAGGTGTTACCTCCTGGGCCGCGAGTTCACCCTTGTTACCAATCACACTGCTCTGCAGTGGATGGTGATTCATAGGGAGACGAACCCGTGTGTCACATGGTGCTTTTTAGACCTGCTGCCTTTTCAGTTTTCGGTTGTTTTATTGCAGAGGTTCTCTCCAAGCCAATGCTAACGCTCTCTCAGGTTCACGACCTCTCGGTTCAGTTCAGGCCACCTGATCCAAAGGGTCTGGGATTGGGGGAGGGGCCATGTCACACACATGTGCTTGGGAGACAGTTTAAGGGCTCAAGTAAGTGTATGTTCCCACTAGACCAGGGGTTGGCGCTGCCCTCTAACTATTTCTCCTCTCTCCCTACAGACCAGCTGATGTACCCGCAACCTAAAGCCACTTCCGGTCCTCAGAGGTCAATCACCTTTACTTCCTCATACAGGCCTTAAGATCTCACCTCCTCCTAATGTAATTTCTGGGTCCCAGCATACCATTCTCCATTACATCATTTCCAGTTTACTAACTATATACAGGCACCATTTCTCATTTACTCTCAATTCTGTTTTGAGCTCCAGTCTGTAAAGACCCTTTTGCTATTTTTCTGTGAATTCCTCCAACTAAACGGGGTGGCTCCCCAAACCTTTAACTTGTATAGTAAGCTCTTTATACTATATAACTAAAAAACTTCTCATGTTAGTATCAAGATCAGGAACACATTATTATATTGGACAGTGTTACAATGAAGTTACAATGAAGTTAAAAGAACTTTACATTTGAAAATCCTATCAGTACCAAATATAAAATTGCAAAAAATAAACAGACCGTATTATGCTATTCAGTGATCATTCTATCCAACCAAATGCACTAACCAGCTACAGTGTAGCCAACCAGTTTGCAGCAGTTGACATATAATGACTTATTCTTTGGAAAGGTTTTAATTATTTTCTAATCCACTTTTTTTACATTTTTATTAAATTGTAAACTTCAGTGAAATCTCGATTCAGTCACACACAATTTTAGTTCCCCAGTCTTGACCTTTACATTGTTAACAAGTAGGTCAGGTGAAAAGAGCAGAGTTATTCATTCAAAATTCATTGCAGATATAAATTTGCTTGATTTTTGTATTAAAAAACAAAAAAAAAACTTAGGACTTTAGAAATTTAAAGCATCTTTTATAAAAAGAATATTTAATGTAGTCAATGTTTTAAAATGAGTATTAGATTAAAATCCTGTAGTTTTCCTAAGCTTATCAGAGTAAAATATTTTATCTGTGCTATTTATTTTGTTTATTTATTTTTGTCAAGTGTAGTAATAACTCTTGAACTTTCTTTCAATTTACGCTCTGTTATGTGAATGAGTCATGTCTTTGTTTGCCACCACAACTGCTGTTGGTTCTTGTTGTGTACTCAGTGTTTTTGGAATGGACACTGACTTCCCACATCTAAGCTGGTTTGAAAATACACTGCTCAAAAAAATTAAAGGAACACTTTGAAAACGTATCAGATCTCAAAGGCAAAAAAAATCATGCTGGATATCTATACTGATATGGACTGGGTAATGTGTTAGGAACAAAAGGATGCTACACCATTTGATTGAAATGAAAATTATCAACCTACAGAGGGCTGAATTCAAAGACACCCATCCATCCATCCATTTTCCAACCCGCTGAATCCGAACACAGGGTCACGGGGGTCTGCTGGAGCCAATCCCAGCCAACACAGGGCACAAGGCAGGAACCAATCCTGGGCAGGGTGCCAACCCACCGCAGGACACACACAAACACACCCACACACCAAGCATACACTAGGGCCAATTTAGAATCGCCAATCCACCTAACCTGCATGTCTTTGGACTGTGGGAGGAAACCGGAGTGCCCGGAGGAAACTCAAAGACACCCCGAAAATCAAAGTGAAAAAATTATGCAGCAGGCTAGTCAATTTTGCCAAAATTTCATTGCAGCAACTCAAAACCGTACTCAATAGTTTGTATGGCCCCCGCTTGCTTGTATGCATGTCTGACAATGTCAGGGCATGCTCCTAATGAGGCGACGGATGGTGTCCTGGGGGATCTCCTCCTAGATCTGGACCAGGGCATCACTGAGCTCCTGGACAGTCTGAGGTGCAACCTGGCGTCGTCGAATGGACTGAAACATAATGTCCCAGAGGTGTTCTATTGGATTTAGGTCAGGCGAGAGTGAAGGACAGTCACTGGTATCAATTCCTTCATCATCCAGAACTGCCTGCATACTCTTGCCACATGAGGCCGGGTATTGTCGTGCACCAGGAGGAACCCAGGATCCACTGCACCAGCATAGGGTCTGACAATGGGTCTAAGGATTTCATCCTGATACCTAATGGCAGTCAAGGTGCCATTGTCTAGCCTGTAGAGGTCTGTGCATCCCTCTATGGATATGCCTCCTCAGACCCACTACCAAACCGGTCATGCTGAACAGTGTTACAGGCAGCATAACGTTCTCCACAGCTTCTTCAGACCCTTTCATGTCTGTCACATGTGCTCAGGGTGAACCTGCTCTCATCTGTGAAAAGCACAGGTCACAGGACTAAAGTCTTCACACATTATACACTTCATGTCATTATTAATATAAAATCGAAAAAGTTTTTGCTTTAGGTATGTGTTCAGCATTTCTTGCCTCGCATTTCCTTTCATCTTACACTTATCCAGATCTTTGTAGGCACGGAACACACATGAAATACAGTAATCCCTCCTCCATCGCGGGGGTTGCGTTCCAGAGCCACCCGCGAAATAAGAAAATCCGCGAAGTAGAAACCATATGTTTATATGGTTATTTTTATATTGTCATGCTTGGGTCACAGATTTGTGCTGAAACACAGGAGGTTGTAGAGAGACAGGAACGTTATTCAAACACTGCAAACAAACATTTGCCTCTTTTTCAAAAGTTTAAACTGTGCTCCATGACAAGACAGAGATGACAGTTCTGTCTCACAATTAAAAGAATGCAAACATATCTTCCTCTTCAAAGGAAACAGAGAGGAAAGCAAACAAATCAATAGGGCTGTTTGTGCCGCGGTGCTTCGCATACTTAAAAGACAAAGCTGTTGAAGGCAGCAGCTCACACCCCCTCCGTCAGGAGCAGGGAGAGAGAGAGACAGAGTTTGTTTTTCAGTCAAAAATCAATACGTGCCCTTCGAGCTTTTAAGTATTCGAAACACTGTGCAGCATGTCGTTTCAGGAAGCAGCTGACAAAAGATAGCAACGTGAAGATAATCTTTCAGCATTTTTAGACGAGCGTCCGTATCGTCTAGGTGTGCGAACAGCCTCCCTGCTCAATCCCCATACGTCAGGATCACATAGTCAGCGTAAGAGAGAGAGAAAAGTAAGCAATCTAGCTTCTCAGCCATCTGCCAATAGCGTCCCTTGTATGAAATCAACTGGGCAAACCAACTGAGGAAGCATGTACCAGAAATTAAAAGACCCATTGTCCGCAGAAATCCGCGAACCAGCAAAAAATCCGCGATATATATTTAAATATGCTTACATATAAAATCCGCGATGGAGTGAAGCGGCGAAAGGCGAAGCGCGATATAGCGAGGGATCACTGTACATGTATTTGAAATAACTATATACTGTATTATTTACCCTATACAACTCCAGAAACCTCACACGCAGATAAGGAGCCTTGCCTTGAGCGGGGAGAACTTTTGGCTCGAGCTGAGCTCCATCAAGGCGGGAAATGGGACAGCAGGCTGCTTGCTGATCGGCACATTTACAAAACAAAAAACGCTGATGGAGAAGTGCAAAGGGATTTAAGGTGGGCCGGGATTAAGAATTTTTTTTTTAGGCTTCAGGGATTCTAGTGCTAAGCGCATAATTGGGTGGAATTTGCTAGTGAAACTAAAACTGCAGAGCAAATATGGAGAAGAGAGCAAAAACAATTCTAAAGGACTACTCAAAGAAGTGTACACTATTTGCAGAATGCCATCCATCCATTTTCCATCCATCCATCCATCCATCCATCCATTTTCCAACCCGCTGAATCCAAACAGGGTCACGGGGGTCTGCTGGAGCCAATCCCAGCCAACACAGGGCACAAGGCAGGGAACCAATCCCGGGCAGGGTGCCAACCCACCGCAGGACACACACACAAACACACCCACAAACCAAGCACACACTAGGGCCAATTTAGAATCGCCAATCCACCTAACCTGCATGTCTTTGGACTGTGGGAGGAAACCGGAGCGCCCGAAGGAAACCCACGCACACACGGGGAGAACATGCAAACTCCACGCAGGGAGGACCCGGGAAGCGAACCCAGGTCCCCCAACTGCGAGGCAGCAGCACTACCCACTGCGCCACCGTGCCGCCCATTTGCAGAATGCAATTTTTATATTCTTTTTTCTTATAAAAATTAAAAACAATTTATATTTTTGTTTATTTTATATATCTAAATAGCTAATATTATATTAAACTATACAGCCACCAGTCAATCCAGTTTACCAGTTTCTACTTGTCAAGTCTTTTGTGGCAGTGCACAAGAGCTGGAAAAGGACATACCTGAAGACTGTGTTGGCTCCCGATACTCGCCACTGCTGATTTGCGAGATGAGATTCTTGTGATCACCACCAATAAAGGGCATTGCCCCATACACCAGGGTATACAGTAGAACTCCCAGGGCCCAGCTATCAACCTGTTGGAAGAAACAATCAAAAACACAATTACTGCTTAACCTAACTAATAGGCATAGCTCAAACAATGGCATTTGTGATTGGATATGGGCCTGAAAGTTACGGAATAGTCATTCCCTAGACATATACATCCCCTAGGAGATGTACACTTACTAATGACCACTTGATATATGGTCTACTAGGAGTGACCAATGAACATATTTTAGACAACAGAGAAATTCAAAGAAGCCATCTATTTTTCCATTTCCCAGATATCTAAGAGGCAGTAGGAGGAAGATACCAGGGTTGCATACCTAAAAGAAACCTGCAACAAGACTTTAAATGCCACCATCTGCTTCAGGAAGACAAGCACTGAATCCTACACTGTTCACCTGAATCACATACCTCCGGGCCATGGTAAGGCCTGCCATTAACAATTTCTGGAGAAGCATAAAGCGGACTTCCACAAAACGTCTGCAGGAGGCGGTCCTTGTGGTAGAGGTTTGAGAGGCCAAAATCTGCAAGCTGCAGAGGGGAAAAAAAAGAATGGAAAGTGATGCAATTGGAAGCAAGGTCAGGGAGAGAGGGTGAGAAAAAGGCATGAACGCCTTATAGCCAAGCAGGGCAGTAAAATACTGAAGGGTGGAATACTAAAGATCAAAAGCTTCACCTCTTACCCCACCCCCCCTTCATCACCATACCTTGATGTTGCAGTTTTCATCCAGCAGAATATTTTCCAGTTTTAAGTCTCTGTGCACCACACCATTCTGGAATGAAAATCCAGGAGTAGTGAGGCAGGGATCATCTATAATTTTAATGCACTGCAATGATTTGAATTATGTTACCTTGTGGCAGTAATGGACAGCAGACACAATCTGCCGGAAGAAATGACGGGTTTCTCTCTCAGTAAGTCGCCTCCGCTCACTGATATAATCGTACAGCTCTCCCTTGCTGGCATACTCCATCACAATGACAATTTTGTCCTTGTTTTCAAACACTGGTTTGGGGGTGGAGGGATACATAAATTAGTAATCCTCATCCATGCAGAAAACCTTTCACAGCCATTGCTGAATAATCTACAGCACGATAGTGTTGGTAGCAATGGAACTGTAGTACGGATTAAGGTAGAGAAAGATGAATAACCAGAGTATCTAACAATTTTTACACCACTTGCATGATGACAGCACTTAAAGTTGTTGAAAAATGACAGTAAATGAATATGTCAGGTTGACAAAAGATGTTGAGTCAGCTTCTCAAAAAAAAAAAAAAAAAAAAAAAAAAATCTTGGAATGGCTACTTAATAACAGTAATAACAGACACCCGTGTAAAAGGGTCATACTTTTGAATCCTGCCTTTATCTGAATGGGCACTCTCTACTGAGAGGCAACTGCCTTCAGTCTGTTGATTAATCTGTATACAGCCCCTTACCTGTAAATCAAGCAGTTCACTTCCGCAAGTCCAAACTGGTTACCATTTGCTCCGTTGTAAAAACTACAGGTTGCAATTACAGCTATTGGCAGTGTTGCTCTGCCAGAGGCACATTCCTGCCAAAGTGCCAGTGTGGTTATAGGAGCCAAGTGCCACGAGTCAGATGCTGTTTGTTTTCCAGTAAAGGAAATAAAAATATTTCTTTGGTCAAGAAAACAACTTCTAAGGTATAAGGACTCAGCAACCCAAGATGATTCTGACATTTAACAAAGGCAATAGCAGGAAGGAAAGAGAAATTCACAAGACGAGTTATACAGTACTTGACTTTCAATAAGGTTTCATCATTTCAGCTCTGCCTCACATTATGCCTAGGTGTCCCAAAGAAAGTTACTACCTATAAGTTTTTTTTCACCAAATTGTTAAAAAAGCATTATGCAGTTGGGACCAGTGACACAAAGGTCAAAAGAAAGAAACTCACGAGTCTCACCCTCATAGATGCTGATGATGTGAGGATGCTGCAGGGATGACATAATCTCAATCTCACGACGAATATGTACCATGTCCTGTTCATCTTTGATTTTTTCTTTGCGAATGGACTTGATGGCTACCTGAAAATCAGATGACATGTGCACTTAACCCAGGCCACTCAAGCCTCTTTCCCTGCTCTAGTTATAACCGGGGACAATCACATGATCAACGCTTATATTGCTGACACTGCTCACTTCGGTAAATATTTGCAATTGTTAAACTAACCGGCAGGTGCCATCCTAAAAACAATAGTGTGATAAACTTAGACACAATACATAAGAATACAAATGTCCTCAACAATCACCCTGAAACCCTCACGTGCTGGCAGAAAAGCACATTTGGAAAGTCATCCATGAGTGATGTACGCAGTAATACACAGAAAGCAAATAAAAAAAGCTGCACTGGCAAGGGTTTACTGCAATAAACAAGATAACAAAAATCAGTGCCTGAGGCAACTAACACTTAAAGGTAATTAAAGAACCGCTAATCGGGAACAGCAAATTGTAGGCAGATGATTCCACACACAAACGCACGTCTGCCCAGGCTTATCGGTCTCTTGACCAGCATAGTTTGTCGGTCACTATTTTATTCGAAACGCATAACTCAGACTGTAAAAGGTCTGTATTTTCTAAGAAAGTACATTCTGTAAGCTTCTGTTTGAATCGGCTACTATGACTTCTAGACGCTCTTATCCATATTCCAAGTTTTGAGTGGCCATTACCACATATTAGACACTCACTCGTGCCACCCCCCAAAACACTCACCACCCTGCCGGAGAAACGCTCCATCGCTCTCTTCACTTTTCCGTAGGTGCCCGTTCCCAGCGTCTCCAATAACTCGTAACGATGCTTCAAGTTGTGCTTGTGTTGGTGTTTCCTCACCTTCCCGCTGTCTGCAACGTGCAGCAGCTGCGAGAGGCGCTCGCTTTGAACCGGAGCTAAAGTCTCATCCATGTCTGCTCTGTCGCTCCACTCACCCTCTTCTCGCAGCGCTACACGTTTTTTCCTTCCTCCTCTAGTCAGGCAGACGCATGGTACAATCCTGACCGTTGTATGGCTACAAGACATACATGTTTGCAGCAAGGAATACGCTGCGTAGGCAAACAAAGTCGAAATGCATCGAAAACTTTCATTATCGTTTCATCAGCTTGCTTTCTTTCTTTCTTACTGCTCGATACACTACGGGAGGTTTTCACGAGACCTGCGCAAGCGCAAAACTTGCGAGGGGTAGGGCTTCTAGGCCCTTCAACTCACACCCATGAAAGGCGGAGCAAAGCAATAATATAGCAAAGGGGGCGACAAACACGTCACATACGCTAAACGTGGATTGTGCTGTTATCTTCCTTGATCTCGATGAACCAAACGGTAATTCCACACGTGCTCAGGAATCCTCAATTGGGCGTCATTGGAACACGGGAATAGGCAGCACCGAGCTGCGACTGGAGTGGAGGTGGAAGGAAGTGACGAGAAAAAAGGAAATAAGCAGGAAATGGTTTTGGGTGAAATTATTTTTGTTATTATTTTATTATATTGTTCAAAACAATAAATTCAAATGTACCATTTATACAGTGTAACATTACAATACGTAATAAAATATAATAACAAAATATAAATAATACAAACTTTTAAGAGAATAACATAACGTCAGGGCATATTAAATAAATTTATGTTTGGATAACAAATTTAATTCTTTAATTGCTTTACTATTTTTAATATGTTTGATAGAATTGTGAATTTCCCTTTGGGATTAATAAAGTATCTATCTATAATATATATAAGAAGTATGTCATCAATAAATAAATCATAGTTTGGAATTCTAGTAACCCTAATTACTAACTCTCATTTTGTACATAAAAGTGTTTTGCAAGTACTGTAATATGAACATTGTTACCTTCTTTACTTTTTGTATAACAGAATAGGATATCACCATTCACAATATTTATTGTACTATTCATTTTTTGTCCAAAATCTTTCATTAAAGCAAGCCAAAACATTTTGAATGTACACAATTACCGAAGTAAGTACAGTGCATCCGGAAAGTATTCACAGCGCATCACTTTTTCCACATTTTGTTATGTTACAGCCTTATTCCAAAATGGATTAAATTCATTTTTTTCCTCAGAATTCTGCACACAACACCCCATAATGACAACGTGAAAAAAGTTTACTTGAGGTTTTTGCAAATTTATTAAAAATAAAAAAATTGAGAAAGCACATGTACATAAGTATTCACAGCCTTTGCCGTGAAGCTCGAAATTGAGCTCAGGTGCATCCTGTTTCCCCAGATCATCCTTGAGATGTTTCTGCAGCTTAATTGGAGTCCACCTGTGGTAAGTTCAGTTGACTGGACATGATTTGGAAAGGCACACACCTGTCTATTTAAGGTCCCACAGTTGTCAGTTCACGTCAGAGCACAAACCAATCATGAAGTCAAAGGAATTGTCTGTAGACCTCCGAGACAGGATTGTCTCGAGGCACAAATCTGGGGAAGGTTACAGAAAAATTTCTGCTGCTTTGAAGGTCCCAATGAGCACAGTGGCCTCCATCATCCGTAAGTGGAAGAAGTTCAAAACCACCAGGACTCTTCCTAGAGCTGGCCGGCCATCTAAACTGAGTGATCGGGAGAAAAGGGCCTTAGTCAGGGAGGTGACCAAGAACCCGATGGTCACTCTGTCAGAGCTCCAGAGGTCCTCTGTGGAGAGAAGAGAACCTTCCAGAAGGACAACCATCTCTGCAGCAATCCACCAATCAGGCCTGTAAGGTAGAGTGGCCAGACGGAAGCCACTCCTTAGTAAAAGGCACATGGCAGCCCACCTGGAGTTTGCCAAAAGGCACCTGAAGGACTCTCAGACCATGAGAAAGAAAATTCTCTGGTCTGATGAGACAAAGATTGAACTCTTTGGTGTGAATGCCAGGCGTCACGTTTGGAGGAAACCTGGCACCATTCCTACAGTGAAGCATGGTGGTGGTAGCATCATGCTGTGGGGATGTTTTTCAGCAGCAGGGACTGGGAGACTAGTCAGGATAAAGGGAAAGATGACTGCAGCAATCTACAGAGACATCCTGCATGAAAACCTGCTCCAGAGCGCTCTTGACCTCAGACTGGGGTGACGGTTCATCTTTCAGCAGGACAACGACCCTAAGCACACAGTCAAGATATCAAAGGAGTGGCTTCAGGACAACTCTGTGTATGTCCTTGAGTGGCTCAGCCAGAGCCCAGACTTGAATCTGATTGAACATCTCTGGAGAGATCTTAAAATGGCTGTGCACCGACGCTTCCCATCCAACCTGATGGAGCTTGAGAGGTGCTGCAAAGAGGAATGGGCGAAACTGGCCAAGGATAGGTGTGCCAAGCTTGTGGCATCATATTCAAAAAGACTTGAGGCTGTAATTGCTACCAAAGGTGTATCGACAAAGTATTGAACAAAGGCTGTGAATACTTATGTACATGTCATTTCTCAGTTTTTTTATTTTTAATAAATTTGCAAAAAACCTCAAGTAAACGTTTTTCACGTTGTCATTATGGGGTGTTGTGTGTAGAATTCTGAGGAAAAAAATGAATTTAATCTATTTTGGAATAAGGCTGTAACATAACAAAATGTGGAAAAAGTGATGCGCTGTGAATACTTTCCAGATGAACTGTAAGTAGGTAAGTAAGTGAACTTTATTGTCATTCATACCATACAACAGTACAACAACGGATGCATAGCTGAACGAAAATGTGTTCAAAACATTCAATATTTTCACCACAAAAGCAACTTACATTTACAATATCTGGAATAAATTTAGATATTAAACTATTGCATTATTAATATTTATGAATGATTTTATATGAAATTTCTTTTACTTTATTTATTAAACTTTATCTATGAGGAAGTGTCCACACCACTTTCCAATCAATTGTGAATTTTGATGCCCACTGAAACTGCACAGCAGGAAGGGTTTTTGGAATTAATAGATCCTTACTTGTTTTTAACATTTCTTTCTGCTATACTAGTCTCATTTACATAAATTCTTCCAAGGATTTCATGTGAAGGTTGGCTATTTTTTAAACATGCATCTCTCATAAGGATGCGTATACCATCATGGATTGAATCTATGACAGAGGTATATTGAGGTTCGCTTCCCGGTTCCTCCCTGTGTGGATAGCGCTTTGAGTACTGAGAAAAGCGCTATATAAATGTAATGAATTATTATTATTATTTAATGAAACTGTATCAAACTGTTCTTTTGAAGAAAGAATTCTGTATATGTAAAAAAGAGACCTCTTTCATTTATTAGTTGACTTATTAATAGAATGTATTTTATATACCAATTATCAATTAATATATTTTTCGTACCATGGATCATGTTTTTATTATTCCATATTAGTCAATGGTGTGGAGAGAAGTTGTGTTTGTAGATAAGGGACCATGAATGCAGCACTTCTAGATGAAATTTTGTTAACTTAATTGGAAGTTTCCCTATTGCATAAGCACATAGCAATAAAAAAGTTAAGACCACAAACTTTTTTAAACATAAATTCTGGTATTATGTTTCAGATGCTATGAGGTTTTCTTAAATATCTTTTGATCCAATTTATTTTGAAAATGTGATTATATGTTATAAAATCTAGTGCGTTAAGCTCACCATCACAATATTTGTTTTAATTGCATTTTTTTATTTCATGTGACTCTTTATTTCCAAATGAAATGAAGCAGTATCTTGTTTAGGAGGGTACAAGAAGAGTCTGCAATTTCTAGTGCTGAAAACATATAGGAAACCCGGGATAATCCTTCTGCTTTTGAAATTAAGATTGTTCCTTGAACAGTTAGGTCTTTAACCAGCCATAACTTTTTTTTTTCTTTTATGGAGTCAACAACTGGATTAATGTTTAGCACACTGTTTTCACTTGAATTTTTGTTCATTTTAATTCCCAAATAAGTAACTGTATTTTTAACAGGAGTTTCACAGATTTTATTGATGCTTTCCAAACAAAAAGTAGTGTCATCTGCCAGCTGTGAGATTTCTTTTTTATTGAGTTTAATACCTTTAAGTTCACTTTGAATGACCAACAAACTAAGAATTTCAAAAATAAGGAGAAATAGCAGGAAGGATAAGGGACAACATTGACAAATTCCTCTGTGAATTTCAAATCATAGGGAGGTTCAATGAGAAAGTTTAATTGAGCTATTACCTCCCTTATAAAGTGTCATAACTGCTTTAAAAAAAAGGATTAAATTTAAAATATTTTAGGGTTTCTGAGATAAATTCATATCTTATTGTGTCAAATGTTTTTTTGACAATCCAGACAGAGAATCATTGGGTTTCCAGAAAGCAATTTGCTATATTCAATTAAGTCAAAATTTAAACGGATGTTATTAGACAATCTTTAAGGAAACCTGACTGACAATTGTCCAGTAGACCATTTATCCCACATTTCAATCTTGTTGCAAATACAGAGGCTAGTATCTTGTAATCATTGTTCAAGAGCATTGCTCTTTATCCAAAAACATAACATCTTTATTAGGCTTAGAAATTAAGGTAATGGTGCCTTGTCTCATTGAATTAGGTAATTCGCCCTTTTCAAAACCTTCTTCATAAGTTGCCAGTAAAGAAACATGAAACGGGATCTATAAACATTTTATAAAATTCTGAGGTTAAGGCCATCATTCCTAGGTGATCTTTTACATTTTTGATGGCCTCTTTTATTTAATTTATGCTATTATTCTAGGAGCAAACACTGTTAAGCTCATCTGTAGCTTTTTTACTTCTGCAATAGACCCACATATTATTATGGCTTCATCAAGATTAGTATCTAATGCAGGGGTGGCCCCAAGTCCAACCCTGGAGAGCCACAGTGGCTGCAGGTTTTTGTTCCAACCCAGCTGCTTAATTAGAAGCCAATCCTCACCAATAACAGGTCTTATTTCATTTCATGGATTGTTAGTGTTTTAACTCGACTGTGTCAGTTTGTATTTAAATCATATTTTGCTTTTTTTTTCTTTCTAATGATACATGTATCATCCAAGTGATTTGAAGCCTAAAACAGATGAGTAATTTTCAGTTCTTCACTTTCTCTTCAGTTTCATTTTCAGTATTTAATTAAACCAAATACTGAATGAATGGGCGGCACGGTGGCGCAGTGGTAGTGCTTATTGCTAATAAGAAGCCATTAAAACAATGAATGCAGCTGTTTAAGACTGAAATAAGCAATTAAGGTCAGGAACCTTAACAAGAGAGACCACTAAAATCAAGCAGAAAAATGTCACTTGAGCATTGTGCTTCATTAGCAATAATTGACTTCTCATTAAGAAACTGGGTTGGAACGAAAACCTGCAGCCACTGTGGCTTTCCAGGATCGACTTTGCCTACCTCTGATTTAATGTATAAATGTATAGAAATTGGCTTTACATTCTTCAGTTAATTTAAGATTCTTAAGATTTAAGATCTTTCAAAGCATGTTATTTTCATCACGTTTTTTCCTAGACTAAAGCAATATTTCCTGTTTTTTTTCTCCTTTTCTAACAACAGTCTTATTGATCTAACAAAAACCGCCTTTGTCTTTGCCTCATAAATTTTATCTATCTGGTTTTGCAGGACATTTAATTTTGTCTTCAGTGATGTTACCTTCAATGTCAGTTAATTCTGAAATTTCCTGTGTTAGTTTAAGTACCTGAGCTTTTTGTTCTAAAGCCTTAACCCTCCCTAAAGTGACAATTGAGCAATGAATATTATATTTTAGAAGCTCCCATTGTTAGCCAATTTCCAGTACTTTTCGATAAACTTATTAATCAAGTCCTTTAGATCTTCATTTTCAGACAGGCTGTTATTTAGCTTCCAGTAACCACCTATTCTCTTATTTTTTCTTTTGATATCTAGGTTTAATTTAATAGTAATCATTTTGTGGTCTGTTAAAATAGCTCGTAAAATTTGGACCTCCCTAGTAAGAGACATCAGGGGGCTCATGTATAAATGGTGCGTACGCACAGAAATGTTGCGTACGAACATTTCCACACTCAAATCGCGATGCATAAAACCTAAACTTGGCGTAAAGCCACGCACATTTCCACGGTACCTCATACCCTGGCGTACGCAAGTTCTCCGCTCGGTTTTGCAGACTGGCGGCACCCAGCGTCAAAGCAGTGCTACTGTTCCTGTGTGGTTACCCTTTCTTTCTTAGATCCACATTCCTGACGTGGCTTTATAAATACACTGAAATTAACTGCATATTGTTTATTAGTGTAATGCATCTTATTGTAATTAACCTGTAACAATATAATGGTCCAGGGAATAGCCATAGTATTCCAAATACCATAACTGCTTTAGCGTTGTTACTTTCACTGCACCTTCTTTTTCTTCTTTCAGCTGCTCCCGTTAAGGGTTGCCACAGCGGATCATCTTTTTCCATATTACTCTCACTGCACCACTCGGAGTATTTATATCACTGTATCTGAGTTTGGAATTACAGCAGCAACTGATCGGAAAGAGATTTTTCGGTATACAGCATCAAGCACACACTGCCTCAGCCACAGAAAAACGCTTCAGAGCCTTTCCTGTGTGGACCTTGCTGTTCAGAAACAGTTTCATCCCAAGAACTTTAAATGCACTCAATCAGTCCATCAAGTGCTCCTTGTAGAACTGTTCGTACTTATAAGTACAATTATCTCACTGTAAACTTGCACTAAAGTTATAATATTGCACAACCTGCACCACTTTATATTTACATTTGATGACGATAGCATTTTTAAGATGAAATGCAGCAAAATATGTTGATTATATTATACAGGTAAAACTTTAACTTCATTTAAATAATCTATATTGTTAATAATTAAACATGTGAGGACACGGTGCCTCAGCGCTAGCTAGTTCACGGATTGTTCCTACCTCATGCTGTATTCTTGCTGGGCTGGCGCGACACTGGAAGGATAGATGGATAGAATAATTAAACACGTACAATGAAGATATTTCAATGTTCCTTAAACGTTTTGAAGAATCGTCGTTCTAAGCTTACAGATGGCTTAACGTCTGTTACAGAGCTGATTGCGTGGCGATTGGGTATTTGGAGAAAGAAAAATAAGGACAGGAATTGGAGGTTAGTACATTTGAAAGAGACAGTACTGGTGCAATAAATTATTTCATCGAAGGTCGAGCATGGCACAGCAAGCATCTTGCGTGAGACATGAACAATCACTGGTGCCACAGTGTTCCCATGTTTAATAATATGCTTTCATTCCTATCATCATGAAAAAGATATCATGTATACATCTCAGTATTTTAATTATTCAGAGAGCTGTAATATTACTAATGTAATGGATTCTGTGTCCTGTTGGAGGAAGAGAAAGCCTGGAAGCATGTAGTGATTCACACACATAGAGTACATAGAAGATCAAATACAAAACAAAGCATTTAACGTGCTACTTTAATTACGATGGGATTTGAGAAACTACTAAATTAAATGATTTTAAGATGAAGTTTATGATGTTCTAATTTAATGACAAAATAAACTACGTGATTAAAGTGGAAATTCCGAGATTAAAGTTGACATTTCAAGCTTTTTTCCCCACTGTGTGCCTATTTTTTTTCTCTGTACCCTAATAAGCTTTCATATGACACTCAGACGGTGGGCTACGACTCACCTTTTCACGGTGACTTTGATATGTGACAACTTTTTTATTTCAGGCACTGTGCGACTTTGTGAACTTGAACTTTCGAGTTTCTCCGACACTATATGTCACTCGATCAACTTCCTTTTGTTGATTATATCACTGTTTAAATCAACGAATAGTAAGTTTTTTCCTTGCCTCCACTTGGTATTCGCTGAAATTCTTCTATTATCCCCCGTGCTTTTCCCATTGTCTTTTCACAGAACGCTGAGCTTAAGGGTTATTTATATTGATTTGCTTATTCAAAGAGGCGTAATTCTGGGAGGAGTTGGGGTGGGGCAGCAGGCGCGTACACGTGCGTGAGTTTTCACACTGATCGGGATTTATGTAGAGGAAGAACGTGGAAGTTGGCGAACACACAGATTTATGCATCTGGATTTTTCTGTGGGTACGCACATTCCCACTATTGTGCTTACGCCATGTTATAGTGTGAGTTCTACGCACAGCGTTATACATGAGGCCCCAGGTCCTTTGAAATTAACCATAGGTCAGTTATTGAGTAAATGGAGAGATTTTTTCTTTTTACTACAAGTTAGTTTCTGGGTTGCGGTTTTTCCAAATGTCAGTTAACTCAAGATTTTGACAATGAGTCTGAAGTATGCTACTGGTAACGTTAGGTTTTGGTGGATACCCCTATATAGTATTAGCCATATCTTTATTGAAATCACCTTCAATTATAAAGTTTGCTGATGGATATATATTTATGAAATATTTTATGACATCCTCAATCTCTTCAAAAAGTACTATATTCATAGTATTGCATATTATAAGCATTTTTTCATTGTATTAAGTCATTAATATTGGCCAATGCCAGTTTTTATCTCCCTTGATACAAATAACTTTTACCCTAAATTTATACGAAAGTATGCCAACACCTTCTGGGTGATTACTGCCATCCGATAGCCATATATAATTATCCATCCATCCATTTTCCAACCCGCTGAATCCGAACACAGGGTCACGGGGGTCTGCCGGAGCCAATCCCAGCCAACACAGGGCACAAGGCAGGAACCAATCCTGGGTAGGGTGCCAACCCACCGCAGGACACACACCCACACACCAAGCACACACTAGGGCCAATTTAGAATCGCCAATCCACCTAACCTGCATGTCTTTGGACTGTGGGAGGAAACCGGAGCGCCCGGAGGAAACCCACGCAGACACGGGGAGAACATGCAAACTCCACGCAGGGAGGACCCAGGAAGTGAACCCAGGTCCCCAGATCTCCCAACTGCGAGGCAGCAGCGCTACACACTGCGCCACCATGCCGCCCCATATATAATTATTCCACTGATTTTTCCAAAGAGAAAAAGAAGTATTATCTTTACATGATTGTGCGTCCTAAACAAAAATAAAATCAGTATTACTATCTACAAAAAAGAAAAAGTGCCTTTCTTTTAACCAAATATTAATTTCATTTCTGTGTGTGGGTTTATTAACTTATCAAATTATACTAACTCTATCTCTAGAAATGTTTAGAAAATGAGAATAAAATAACATTGCTTCTATTAAGATATGAGAAAAGATTAACTTTTATATCTGTTTACCTAAATGACTTAATATTTCAGATATTATTCATTTAAGTCATTATGTTCAAATTTCAGCATGAATTTCACTTCCCTTGATAAATGCTTTGGTGCCTCTAAAATATGCTTTCTTCCCATCCTGGCGTGCTTCTTCAATCAAATGCCAGAGTTTAGCATGGGTCTCTTTACCTTTAGCAGTCAAGTCTTCTCCAAAATGAAGTATCTGTTTCTTGAGAAAGGCACTGTTCCTAGCCATTTTCATAAATGATCTTTTGCTGAGTGAAAAGCAAACTGGATCATTACACCCCGGGGTCTTTCATTATGTTTTTTGCCAAGCTGATGAAAAATGTCAATTCTTGCATCCTCATACTTTTGTTTTATTTTGGGAGCTATGCCACAGCAAATGTCTGCTATCTTTTTGTGATGTCTTCGTCCTTGTTTGCTTGTAGTCCTTACAAACAAAGCCCCCATCACCTGCAATATCTTTCTGTGCCTTCCAGCCTACTTTCCAGCAATGCGATAGATACAGTAGTTTTCTGTTGTTCAGTTACTTTTTTGGAGAGCACGTTGTTTTCTTTCTTAATGTCCCATATTTCTTTAAAGGCAAAATTTAACAATACCTTAAGTTTTTCTTCTTATGCCTTCTGCTGCTTCTAATATACTTGACAGTAACTCTTTTTTTTTTGTTTGAAGGAAATGAATGGCAGACTTTTGGGAACAAGAAAATTAAGAGGAGAATAGAGGAATGTAGTCATGCATCATCTACTGGTGAGGATAGTAGGCAGGACTTAAAAGAAGAAAGGAAGAGTTTAAGGTATTGCTAAACTTTGAATTTGGTCCAGTCTCAGTTAATTTAATTGGAATAATAACAAAAGATTTGAACTGCATGATTTGGGTTGATTTTTATACAGTCAAAGTATAAAGTATGTGAACCCTTTGTAATTATCTGGTTTACTGCATGAATTGCTCATAAAAGTGATCTGATCTTCATCTAAGTCACAGGTACTGATGTACAGAATGAGCTTAAGCCAATGACACATAAAAAATTCTACTCTTTCATGTCTTTATTTTACAAACACATTCAACGTTCACAGTGGTAGTGGAAAAAGTAAGTGAACCTTGTGATTTAATAACTGGTTGACCCTCCTTTGGCAGCCATGACCTCAACCAGGCGCTTCCTGTAACTGCAGATCAGACCTGCACATCGTGTGGGGGGAATTTGAGCCCATTCTTCCCTGCAGAACTGCCTTAACTCTTCCATATTCTTTGGTTGTCTTCTGTGTATGGCTCTCCTCAAGTCATTCCACAGCATCTCATTAGGATTGAGATCTGGGCTGTGACTGGGCCACTCCAAAAGGCAGAGTTTGTTCTTCTGAAGCCATTGTGCTGTGGATTTGCTGCGATGTTTGGGGTCATTGTCCTGTTGCATCACCCAGCCTCTTCTGAGTTTAAGTTGATGGACAGACACCCTCACATTATCCTGGGGAATTTGTTGATAAACTTGAGAATTCATTTTCCACTCAATGATGGCAAGCTGTCCAGGCCCTGATGCAGCAAAGCAGGCCCAAATCATGATGTGCCCGCCACCATACTTTACTGTAGGAATGATGTTTTGATGTTGATATGCAGTGCCAAATAGTTCAATTTTGGTTTCATCACTCCACAAAACATTTTCCCAGTACCATTGTGTATTTTCCAAGTGCTCTTTCGCAAACTTTAGGCATTCAGCAATGTTCTTTTTTGATAGCAGTGGCTTCCTTCTTGTTGTCCTGCCATGGACTCCTTTCTTGTTCAATGTTTTGCATATAGTTGACTTTGTTCAATGTTTTGCATATAGTTGACTCATGAACAGAGATGTTAGCCAGTTCTAATGACTTCTTCAAGTCCTTTGCTGTCACTCTAGGGTTCTTCTTTACCTTATTGCTGACTATGCGTTGTGCTCTTGGGGTCATCTTGGCAGGGCGCCCACTTCTAGGCAGAGTAGCCACAATAACAAATTATCTACGTTTATAGACAACTTATCTAACAGTAGACTGATGAATATCTAAAATCTTGGAGATAACTTTGTAACCCTTTCCAGCCTTATGTAGATTAACAATTCTCGATCCTAGCTCTTCAGACAGCTCTTTTGTGCGAGGCGTGATTCCCATCTGGATATGCTTCTTGTCAAAAGCTCAGACTCAAACTTTATAGTGTTTTTTATCAATCAGAGTCATTCAAGGCCACACCTCTGAACTCGTTTCATTAAATGGACTCCAGGTGTGCTAAATTCTGACTGCAATTGAGCTTTTTAAAAAGTCATTAGCTTACGGTTCACTTACTTTTTCCAACCTTCAGTTTCAGTTTGAATGATTTATTCAATATGGTCAAGCAAAGGCAATTCCACGGCAGGCCAGGGAGTGGAAGGATGCACTAAACCTTCTCCTGTTATCTCTGCAGGCCATCCGTGGGAAAACCTGTCTGACTCATCGCTGAAGACGCCACTTCCGGTTCCGGCACCTAGGCTGACGTCAGAAGAACATCACTTTCGGTCTTGTTAGTTAAAACCGCCATCTACTCTAACCTCAATCAATTCATGTCTGGACTCTATCAAAGAAACGTCTGTCTACAAAAAAAACCCATTGCAGCCAGGGATAATATACGGGTGGCTGCCCCAAACATTTTTAAGTGTGTGAAGTCTGATCCTTTCACTATATACATTATATATATATATATATATATATATATATATATATATATATATATATATGGTTGAAACAGTTTACTGTCAAGTAATGCAAAGAGTACGCGACACGTGTTTCGCCCTAATTCTGGGCTCATCAGGCGTACACACTCACTGCACCCCCCTCTCGGGGAATTGACCCTTGGACGTCAGCGCCAGAGGCGAAGCCTGTAACGTTGCGCCATGCCGTGTGGTTCATTCATTTGACAGCATGTAGATCGGGGTAATTACATTCATTGCATTCGTAGTCTGTGTCACAATCTGATTGTATGGGTGGTTACCTACCAGGTAACGCTTGTAGTTGGTCAGCAAGTCAGCTAACATCCACCACGGTGCCCTCATTTCAGTTGCAAGAAGCAGATCATAGAATGGTTGAAATAGTTTACTGTCAAATAATGCAAAGAGTACGCGACACGTGTTTCGCCCTAATTCTGGGCTCATCAGGCGTACACACTCACTGCACCCCCCTCTCGGGGAATTGAACCTCGGACGTCAGCGGCGAAGCCTCTAACGTTGCACCACGGCGTGTGGTTCATTCATTTGACAGCATGTAGATCGGGGTAATTACATTCATTGCATTCGTAGTCTGTGTCACAATCTGATTGTATGGGTGGTTACCTACCAGGTAACGCTTGTGGTTGGTCAGCAAGTCAGCTAACATCCGCCACGGTGCCCTCATTTCAGTTGCAATGAAATGAAGCAGATCATATAATGGTTGAAATAGTTTAAATGTAATGAATTATTATTATTATTATTATTATTACTGTCAAATAATGCAATAAACTATTTCAACCATTCTATGATCTGCTGACCAACCACAAGCGTTACCTGGTAGGTAACCACCCATACAATCAGATTGTGACAGACTACGAATGCAATGAATATATATATTATATATATATATATACATACAATGCAATTTATTTTTGTATAGCCCAAAATCACACAAGAAGTGCCGCAACAGGCTTTAACAGGCCCTGGTTCTTGAGAGCCCCTCAGCCTTGACTCTCTAAGAAGACAAGGAAAAACTCCCAAAAAAATCCTTGTAGGGAAAAAATGGAAGAAACCTTGGGAAAGGCAGTTCAAAAAGAGACCCCTTTCCAGGTAGGTTGGGCATGCAGTGGGTGTCAAAAAGAAGGGGGTGAATACAATACAATACACAGAACAGAACAAATCCTCAATACAGTTTAAAAATAAAAATTTTACAAGTACAGACCAGAATTTAACAGTAGATGATATCACATAATTTGATTTGGATTTGTTTAGAGTCCTGGAGACCTCAACCATCAAGCTGCCTCCTCCATTTGGCCATTCCACAGCTGAAACATTGCTTGGCCAGCCAATCCGATGAAAGGATCCCTCTACCCCATGCTTCCTGCGATCCTCCATCAGGGATGACTTTACCTTAGGCAGGCAAAACAACTTGGCAGGTGGGCCGTGGCACCAAGTGCCACGTTTGAGTACCGAGAACAGAAACAGAGTAGGTTAGAGTTAGTAACAAATTATAACTATCATGTTACATATGTTTTAGTGCTAATGACTAACAACAGAGATGCAGTCTGTACAGTTAATCAGCAGCTCTACAGTAGTCAGGGTATGCTAAACTGAAGTAGTGAGTCTTCAGCCGGGATTTAAAAGCTGAGACCAATGGGGCATCTCTTATAGTAGCAGGCAGACCATTACACAGTTTAGGGGCCCTGTAACTAAAAGCTCGACCTCCCACTGTTATTTTATTAATCCTTGGAATCATAAGCAGACCAGCATCTTGAGATCTTAATGTGCACTCTGGTTTGTAAGTCATGATAAGTTCAGACAAGTAAGCCGGACCTTGGCCATTTAATGCTTTATATGTTAAAAGGAGGACTTTGAAATCGGCCCTAAACTTAACCGGGAGCCAGTGTAAGGATTTAAGAACTGGAGTTATGTGTTCGTATTTTCTTGTTCTTGTAATAATTCTTGCAACAGCATTTTGGATTAACTGGAGGCTGTATAAAAAAATAGTTTGAACATCCAATGAACACAGCATTGCAGTAGTCAATCCTACTAGAAATAAATGCATGAATTAATTTCTCAGAATCCTATTTATTTAGAGAGCGCCTTAATTTCCCAACATTTTTAAGATGGAAGAAACATGATTAGGACACTGTGGTGGGTTGGCACCCTGCCCGGGATTATTTCCTGCCTTGTGTCCTGTGTTGGCTGGGATTGGCTCCAGCAGACCCCCGTGACCCTGTGTTCAGATTCAGCGGGTTGGAAAATGGATGGATGGATGGTTGATTAGGACAACTTTGTAATATGCGCTTTAAATGACATGTTAGAGTCAAAGATAACTCCTAGATTGTGGGCTGATTCTGTAAAATTAATGGTGATTCCAACTGAGTTAAATGATGACATAATATTGTTGTGATCAACGTCATTTCCTTCAAATTTAACATCTCTGTTTTATCGGTGTTTAAAGACAAGTAGTTCTCATCCATCCAATTCTTTAATTCATTAACACAACTAATTAAAGACATCGGAGAAACTTCATTTGATCTAAATAAAAGGTATAACTGGGTGTCATCTGCATACAAGTGAAAATTAACATTATGTTTCCTAATGATAGATCCCAGTGGAAGGATGTAAAGTGAAAACAGTAAAGGTCCCAGTACTGAGCCCTGCGGGACACCATATCTCACTTCTGTGTATAATAATGGAGTACTGTCAGTACATTTCTGTACATATTGGAATCGATTTGATAAATAAGAACTAAACCAAGCGAGCACAGTGCCTGTAAGCCCAACATCATTTTCTTGCCTGTGCAGTAAAATAGAATGGCCAGTGGTGTCAAATGCTGCACTTAAGTCTTACAGCATAATTACAGTGGAGTTTCCTTCATCAGAGGATATCAGAATGTCATTTACAACCCGCATTAGTGCCGTTTCTGTACTATGACCAGTGCGGAAACCAGACTGGAATTTCTCAAATAAATTGTAATGTGTAAGGTGTGACTGAAGCTGATTGGCAACAACAACAACATTTATTTATATAGCACATTTTCATACAAATAATGTAGCTCAAAGTGCTTTTACATGATGAGAAAAAGAGAAAAAAAGACAAAGTAAGAATTAAAATAAGACAACACTAATTAACATAGAATAAGAGTAAGGTCTGATGTCCAGGGAGGACAGAAAAAACAAAAAAAAAACTCCAGATGGCTGGAGAAAAAAAAAAAAAAAATCTGCAGGGGTTCCAGGCCATGAGACCACCCAGCCCCCTCTGTGCATTCTACCTAACATAAATGAACAGTCCTCTTTGTATTTTAGGGTTCTCATGGAAGGACTTGATGATGATGGTCATGTAGACTTCTGGCTTTTAATCCATCAATGTAGGAGCATCATGGTGCTTTGATTAGGTGGTGGTGGCGCAGGTCGCCACCACAGAAAACCGGGAAAAGAAACAGAAGAGAGAGTAGGGGTTAGTACGGATTTTAGAGCCACCATGAATAGTTATGATAATTAATTGAATATACGGAGCATCAGGATTAAACTAAATTGAAGTTATGTGAAAGCCATGTTAAAGTAATGTGTTTTTAGCAGTTTTTTAAAGTGCTCCACTGTATTAGCCTGGCGAATTCCTATTGGCAAGCTATTCCAGATTTTAGGTGCATAACAGCAGAAGGCCGCCTCACCACTTCTTTTAAGTTTAGTTCTTGGAATTCTAAGTAGACACTCATTTGAGGATCTAAGGTTACGATTTGGAATATAAGGTGTCAGACATTCTGATATATAAGATGGAGCGAGATTATTTAAGGTTTTGTAAACCATAAGCAGTATTTTAAAGTCAGTTCTGAATGACACAGGTAACCAGTGTAATGACATCAAAACTGGAGAAATGTGCTCGGATTTTCTTTTCCTAGTTAGGATTCTAGCAGCTGCATTCTGCACTAGTTGCAAACGATTTATGTCTTTTTTGGGTAGTCCTGAGAGGAGTGCGTTACAGTAATCTAGTCGACTGAAAACAAAAGCATGAACTAATTTCTCAGCATCTTTCAATAATATAAGAGGTCTAACTTTTGCTATTTTTCTTAAATGAAAAAATGCTGTCCTAGTGATCTGATTAATATGCGATTTAAAATTCAGGTTACAGTCAACAGTTACCCCTAAATTCTTTACCTCCATCTTGACTTTTAATCCTAATGCATCAAATTTGTTTCTAATAACCTCATTATATCCATTATTGCCAATCAATAAAAATCACTGGCGACTACTTTTTCTAGTATTTTAGAGAGAAAGGGTAAATTTGAAATAGGCCTATAATTATTTAGTATGTGTGGGTTTAGGTCTGACTTTTTAAGTAATGGTTTAATGACTGAGACTTTTAGTGCATCAGGTACTGTGCCATGCAATAATGAATTATTGATAATGCTTAGAATAGGCGCTGCAAGAACATCCATTGCACTTTTTACTAGTTTTGTTGGCACTGGATCTAGGGAACAAGTAGTGGGTTTCATTTTAGAAATTAAAGATAAGAACTCCTGCTCTGTTACAGGATTAAAATTACTAAAGTGCTGAATGCAATGTTAGGCAGGGTCTGCTAAATTAAAATGCGGTTTGTACTGTGATGCTGAGATCTGGGATCTTATATTTTTTATTTTCTCATTGAAGAAGTTTATAAAGTCTGTACTGCAAATATCTGTTGGTATTTTGCACTGTAGATCTGAATTCCCATTTGTTAATTTAGCAACTGTTCTAAACAGTACCCGAGGATTTTTATTATTGCTATCTTTTATTGTAGAATAGTATTCTGAGTGAGCTTTAAAGAGAGCTTTTGTATATTTTTTAAACACTCTCTGTCCATGCAGTTTGAAATACATGTAGTTTTGTTGTTCTCCATCTGCGCTCCAGTTTTTGACACTCTAATTTAAGAGCTCGAGTTTTTTCATTATATATAATATATACTGTTTATAATAGGGGGTTCACCCCTGCTCGCTTCGCTCGCCAACCACTTCACATCTCTGCTGCCTGCGTTGTGAAGAGGGAGCTGAACGCACCCCAAGTAGATGCAGTCGCTCCTCCGAATCCCCCTCTTAAATGGTGATACAATGGGAAACAAATAGCTTTTTTTTACATCCTCTTTCCTTAATCAGCTGCTGGCTTGCTGCTGCTGCCATGCAGCCTGATCTGCATCTCATGTGGCGCTTCGAACATTTAAAAGCCTGTACAGCAGCTGCCCTACTCTTTGGCTTTTATTTCCAGCCACAGGCGTGGTTAAATCTCTTGGCACAAAGCCTCGTCTCGTGAGACGTGAGTTCTTGATATTTTTTAGTTTATAATTTAAAAACAAATAAGAATCTGAAAATCTAACAGCATCACATTAAAGTTCGATAAATTCTGAAAAGAATGATACCAAACATATATATGTAGGTTTTAAAATAAGCCGATTTAAAGCGTGACAAAAAGGTGACATAAAAAGTCACATAAAAGTGTTGCACAAAATCGTTGCACTTTCAGGCTTAGGATTTTATATTATATATATAATATATGTAATATATATGGACTACATATACAGTGCATCCAGAAAGTATTCACAGCACATCACTTTTTCCACATTTATGTTACAGCCTTATTCCAAAATGGATTAAATTCATTTTTTTCCTCAGAATTCTACACACAACACCCCATAATGACAACATGAAAAAAATTTACTTGAGGTTTTTGCAAATTTATTAAAAATAAAATTGAGAAAGGACATGTACAAAAGTATTCACAGCCTTTGCCGTGAAGTTCGAAATTGAGCTCAGGTGCATCCTGTTTCCCCTGATCATCCTTGAGATGTTTCTGCAACTTAATTGGAGTCCACCTGTGGTAAATTCAGTTGACTGGACATGATTTGGAAAGGCACACACCTGTCTATATAAAGCCCCACAGTTGACAGTTCATGTCAGAGCACAAACCAAGCATGAAGTCAAAGGAATTGTCTGTAGACCTCCGAGACAGGATTGTCTCGAGGCACATATCTGGGGAAGGCTACAGAAAAAGCTTTAGTCAGGGAGGTGATCAAGAACCCAATGGTCACTCTGTCAGAGCTCCAGAGGTCCTCTGTGGAGAGAGGAGAACCTTCCAGAAGGATAACCATCTCTGCAGCAATCCACCAATCAGGCCTATATGGTAGAGTGGCCAGACGGAAGCCATTCCTTAGTAAAAGGCACATGGCAGCCCGCCTGGAGTTTGCCAAAAGGCACCTGAAGGACTCTCAGACCATGAGAAAGAAAATTCTCTGATATGATGAGACAAAGATTGAACTCTTTGGTGTGAATGCCAGGCGTCACGTTTGGAGCAAACCTGGCACCATCCCTACAGTGAAACATGGTGGTGGCAGCATCATGCTGTGAGGATGTTTTTCAGCGGCAGGAACTGGGAGACTAGTCAGGATAAAGGGAAAGATGACTGCAGCAATGTACAGAGACATCCTGGATGAAAACCTGCTCCAGAGCGCTCTTGACCTCAGACTGGGGCAACGGTTCATCTTTCAGCAGGACAACGACCCTGAGCACACAGCCAAGATATCAAAGGAGTGGCTTCAGGACAACTCTATGAATGTCCTTGAGTGGTCCAGCCAGAGCCCAGACTTGAATCCGATTGAACATCTCTGGAGAGATCTTAAAATGGCTGTGCACCGACGCTTCCCATCCAACCTGATGGAGCTTGAGAGGTGCTGCAAAGAGGAATGGGCGAAACTGGCCAAGGATAGGTGTGCCAAGCTTGTGGCATCATATTCAACAAGACTTGAGGCTGTAATTGCTGCCAAAGGTGCATCGACAAAGTATTGAGCAAAGGCTGTGAATACTTATGTACATGTGATTTCTCAGTTTTTTTATTTTTAATAAATTTGCAAAAACCTCAAGTAAACTTTTTTCACGTTGTCATTATGGGGTGTTGTGTGCAGAATTCTGAGGAAAAAAATGAATTTAATCCATTTTGGAATAAGGTTGTAACATAACAAAAGTTGGAAAAAGTGATGCGCTGTGAATACTTTCTGGATGCACTGTATATATATACTGAAAGGATTCTTAGGGCAACACACTTTTTTCCACATTAATCATTTTAAATGCTAATCGGTTATTAGAGATACCATTGCATCAACACCGGTGAAGCTTGTTCACTTAGGTTACAATTTACTGGCATTCCTAAAGTTCAATTCTGGGTTTAAATATGACCAAAATTAAACACATTAGTCTGTTGTTTTATACTATTTTTTGCAGAATGATGGTTATTCCATGCCAAGAAACTGAATATTTCATACAAAGGTGTCTATTATTGCCTTGAGAGAACAGGGCAAACTGCATCTAACCAAGTGGATTAGAGTCTGTACACTTAATATATTAGTGTCATCTGCAATAGGGGCAAAACAACTCTAGGATGCTGGCCAAAAAAGGCAGGGTTTCAAAGAAAATGTCATACCTGAAAATGCCCAATAAAAATAGGCAAAAAAACACAGACATTGGATGGAAGATGACTGGAAAATTATATTATGGTCAATGTACCAGAGTTCCCTTTTGACTGGTAACGGTACTATACAGTCATTTGAAAACGTTTGGGAACCCCTCTCAGCCTGCATAATAATTTACGCTACTTTCAACAAAAAAGATAACAGTGGTATGTCCTTCATTTCCTAGGAACATCTGAGTACTGGGGTGTTTTCCGAACAAAGATTTTTAGTGAAGCAGTATTTAGTTGTATGAATTTAAATCACATGTGAAAAACTGTCTGTGCAAAAATTTGGGTACCCTTGTAATTTTGCTGATTTAAATGCATGTAACTGCTCAGTACTGATTACTTGCAACACCAAATTGGTTGGATTAACTCGTTAAGCCTTGAACTTCGTAGACAGGTGTGTCCAATCATGAGAAAAGGTATTTAAGGTGGTCAATTACAAGTTGTGCTTCCCTTTGACTCTCATCTGAAGAGTGACAGCATGAGATCCTCAAAGCAACTCTAAAAAGATCTGAAAACAAAGATTGTTCAGTATCATGGTTTAGGGGAAGGCTACAAAAAGCTATCTCAGAGGTTTAAACTGTCAGTTTCAACTGTAAGCAATGTAATCAGGAAATAAAAGGCCACAAGCACAGTTGCTGTTAAACCCAGGTCTGGCAGGCCAAGAAAAATACTGGAGTGGCATATGCTCTGGATTGTGAGAATGGTTGCAGACAACATACAAATCACCTCTAAAGACCTGCAAGAACATCTTGCTGCAGATGGTGTATCTGTGCATCGTTCTACAATTCAGTGCAATTTGCACAAAGAATATCTGTATGGCAGGGTGTTCCTTTAGGGGGTGATACCTCCCTAGTTGAAATAAGTTCTTTTGTAATTGCAGCGTTTTAAGTAACCGAAAAATATATAGATCTAATATTAAAAGGCGATATCCCTCCCATAGTGATACGGTGGTAAAAATTACATAAGAGAAAATAACTTAGCATTCTTTAATGACGATTTACAGAGGGGAAGCCTATAGCAAAACAACCAAGGTGGGTTCTTGATCTATACAGTCTGCCATTTTTCGTCGCAGCGCTGGAAGGCTTTTCAGTACGGATGACGATATCACTCATCCGTTCATCGGCTTCAAAGTGTTTGGCTGCTGTCCAAGTCTTTTATACTGGTTTCTCCACATGCAGGCCCTTACTTAGGTTCCAAACAAGGGAAGATTTTGTGCTGACTTTTAACAGAGGACAAAATAGTATACATCTGTCTTTAGGCTGACTGTACATTCCTCCAGCTGTCTTTGTCTAGCTTGTCCTATGCTTGGCCCAGCAATTCTAAATGCTGAGCCCCTTCATACTAAATCTGGCTCAGCTATGCATGTACAAAAAAAAGAAAAACATTTAAAATGTCTGCACAGAGACAGTGATATTAAACTTAATATTATACTGTAACAAACTTATTATAACAAAGGGTGATGAGAAAGAAGCCCTTTCTGCACTCACGCCACAAACAGAGTCGCTTATTGTATGCAAATGCTCCTTTAGACAAGCCAGCTTCATTTTGAAACAAAGTGCTTTGGACTGATGAGACAAAAATTGAGTTATTTGGTCATAACAAAAAGAGCTTTGCATGACAGAAGAAGAACACCGCATTCCAAGAAAAACACCTGCTACCTACTGTCAAATTTGGTGGAGGTTCCATCATTCTGTGGGGCTGTGTGACTAGTTCAGGGACTGGGGCCCTTGTTAAAGTCAAGGGTCGGATGAATTCAACCCAATATCAACAAATTCTTCAGGATAATGTTCAAGCATCAGTCACAAAGTTGAAGTTATGCAAGGGTTGGATATTCCAACAAGACAATGACCCAAAACACAGTTCAAAATCTACAACGGCATTCATGCAGAGGGAGAAGTACAATGTTCTGGAATGACCATCACAGTCCCATCCATCCATTTTCCAACCCGCTGAATCCGAACACAGGGTCACGGGGGTCTGCTGGAGCCAATCCCAGCCAACACAGGGCAGAAGGTAGGAACCAATCCCAGGCAGGGTGCCAACCCACCGCAGGACACACACAAACACACCCACACACCAAGCACACACTAGGGCCAATTTAGAATCACCAATCCACCTAACCTGCATGTCTTTGGACCCATCACAGTCCCCTGACTTGAATATCATTGAAAATCTGTGGGATGATTTGAAGCGGGCTGTCCATGCCTAGCCATCAAATTTAACTGAACTGGAGAGATTTTGTATGGAAGAATGGTCAAAAATACCTCCATCTAGATTCCGGACACTCATCAAAGGCTATAGGAGGCGTCTAGAGGCTGTTATATTTGCAAAAGGAGGCTCAACTACTGTAAGTATTGATGTAATATCTCTGTCGAGGTGCCCAAATTTCTGCACCTGTCTAATTTTGTTATGATGCATATTGCATATTTTCTGTTAATCCAATAAACTTAATGTCACTGCTGAAATACTACTGTTTCCATAAGGCATGTCATATATTAAAAGGATGTTGCTACTTTGGAAGCTCAGCCAATGATAAACAAAAATCCAAAAAATTAAGAGGGGTTAATGATGATGGAAGGTCCGGGGGAGAGGACATGTCCAGGGCAATATCTCCCCCAGAACACGAGAGGGCAATACCCCGGATTTTATCGGGACCACCACTAGGGGGCACCTGAACAGTCCTGGAGCCCAGGGGCCTCATGTATAAACGGTGCATACGCACAGAAATGTTGTGTACGAACGTTTCCACGCTCAAATCACGATGTATAAAATCTATACTTGGCGTAAAGCCACGCACGTTTCCACGGTACCTCATGTCCTGGCATACGCAATTTCTTCGCTCGGTTTTGCAGACTGGCGGCACCCAGTGTCAAAGCAGTGCTACTGTTCCTGTGTGGTCACCCTTTCTTTCTTAGATCCACATTCCTGACGCGGCTTTATAAATACACTGAAACTAACTGCATATTGTTTATTAGTGTAATGCATCTGATTGTAATTAACCTGCAGCAATATAATGGTCCAGGGAATAGCCATAGTATTTCAAATACCATAACTGCTTTAGCATTGTTACTCTCAATGCATCTTCTTCTTCTTTCAGCTGCTGCCGTTAAGGGTTGCCACAGCAGATCATCTTTTTCCATATTACTCTCACTGCACCACTCGGAGTATTTATATCACTGTATCTGAGTGGGGAATCACAGCAGCAGCTGATCGGAAAGAGAATTATCAGTATACAGCATGAAGCAGACACTGACTCAGCCACGGCAAAATGTTTCAGAGACTTCCCTGTACGGACTTCGCGGTTTAGAAAAAGTTTCATCCCAAGAACTATAAACGCACTAAATCAGTCCATCAAGTGCTCCTTGTAGAACTGTTTGGACTTATAAGTACAATCACCTCACTGTAAACTTGGGATACAGTTATAATATTGCACAACCTGCGCCACTTTATAAAGCGCATATTTACATATGATGGTAATATCATTTTTAAGATGAAATGCAGCAAAATATGTTGATTATATTATACAGATACAACTTTAACTTCATTTAAATAATCTGTATTGTTAATAATTAAACATGTGAGGACACGGTGCCGCAGCGCTAGCTAGTTCATGGATTGTTCCTGCATTGCGTTGTACTCTTGCTCATGCTGACGCGACACTGGAAGGATAGACGGATAGAATAATTAAACATATACTACGAAGATATTTCAATGTTCCTTAAAAGTTTTGAAGAATCGGCGTTCTAAGCTTACAGATGGCTTCACGTCTATTACAGAGCTGATTGTGTGGCGATTGGGTATTTGGAGAAAGAAAAGTAAGGACAGGAATTGGAGGTTAGTACGTTTGAAAGAGACAGTACTGCTGCAATAAATTATTTCATCGAAGGTCATGCATGGCGCAGCAAGCCTCTTGCGTGAGACATGAACAAGCACTGCGCCACCGTGTTCCCAAGTTTAATAACATGCTTTAACTCCTATCATCATGAAAAAGATATCACATATACATCTCAGTATTTTAATTATTCAGAGAGCTGTAATATCACGAATGTAATGGATTCTGTGTCCTGTTGGAGAAAAAGAAAGCTCGTTTAAGAAGCAGGTAGTGATTCACACACAGAGCACATAGAAGATCAAATACAGAACAAAGCATTTAATGTGCTACTTTAGTTACAATGGGATTTGAGAAACTAGTAAATTAAACAATTTTAAGATGAAGTTTATGATGTTCTACTTTAATGGCAAAATAAACTACGTGATTAAAGTGGAAATTTCGAGATTAAAGTTGACATTTCGTGCTTTTTTCCCCACTGTGTGCCTATTTTTTTTGTCTGTACCCTAATAAGTTTTCATATGACACTCAGACGGTGGGCTACGACTTGCCTTTTCACGGCGACTTTGATATGTGATTTCTTTTTTATTTCGGGCACTGTGCGACTTTGTGAACTTGAGCTTTCGAGTTTCTCCAACACTCTGTCACTTGATCAACTTCATTTTGTTGATTATACCACTGTTTAAACCAACAAATAATACGTTTTTCCTTTGCATCCATTTGGTATTCGCTGAAATTCTTATATTTTCCCCCGTGCTTTTCCCATTGTCTTTTCACAGAAGGCTGAGCTTAAGGGCTATTTATATTGATTTGCATATTCAAAGAGGCGTAATTCTGGGAGGAGTTGGGGCGGGACAGAAGGCGCATGCACATGCGTTACTTTTCACGCTGATCGGAATTTATGTAGCGGAAGAACGTGGAAGTTTGCGTACGTACAGATTCCTGCATCTGGATTTTTCTGTGCGTACACACATTCCTGCTTTTGTACTTACGCCATGTTATAGTGTGAGTTCTACGCACGGCGTTATGCATGAAGCCCCTGGACTGCAGCATTTCCACCACCACCGGAACTGCTGCTGGAAGAGGATCCGGGAGCACCTGGAGCACTTCTGGGTGCACTATAAAAGAGGCCGCCTCACTCCATTCGAGAAGCCAGAGTGGGGAGGAGGTGGACAAAGCTTGCTGGGAGAGGAGTGGAGGCAGCAGAAGAAGAGAGAAAGAATGAGAAGAAAGGATTGTGTTTGGCTTTCTTGTGCTCTGTAGTGGGGAGGGAGGAGAAAGCGTTGCCCCACTTGGAATAAAAGGTGTGTGTTGGACAGTATTTGTGTCTGCCTGTCTGTGTTGGGTAGGATGGCTGGTATGCCCCCTAGGCTTCACAATATTATATATATATATATATATATATATATATATAGCACTTTGGTCAGCGGCTGTTGTATGTAAAGTGCTTTATAAATAAAGTTGACTTGACATATATATATATATATATATATATATATATATATATATAGTGGAAAGTCCAGCCCCAAAACACGCTGGCACAGTGACACAGAAGTCCAAAAACACACTTTTTATTTTATTTTCTTCGCCCTTTTCACAGCACCATGCCCAAATCCCCAACAGCACTATTGCTCAGTCCCTTCTTTCTTTCTCTCTTCTTCTCTACCTTTTTTGTAACGCCTTCACTCCTCAACACAAGCTCTATCCTCCACCTCCCAACTCCGACTCCAAGAATGGAGTAAGGCGGCCCCCATAGTTTACCCAAATGTGCTCCAGGTGTTCCCTGATGATCTTTCTGCAGCACATCCTGGTGTGTGCGGAAGTGCTGCATGGGCACCCGAAAGCACTCCAGGTGTACCTGGATTTTCTTCTGGCAGCACTTCCTGGTGTGGCGGAAGTGCTGCAGTCCAGAGCTCTGGGATTGTCTAGGCGCCCCCTGGCAGGGGCGACAGTCCCCAACAGGGTTGAGCTTCCAAGTTCCAGTCCCGTGGCCCCGATGCAAACCAGGCGGGCTGCCTTCTTGTGTCCCGGGGGAGGGATTACCTCTCTCCCTGTCCTGCCATCTTGCAGGCGTCTGCCACACTGCCCCTCCCTCAGCTGAAGCTCGTAGGGTGAAGCAGCCCATCCCGCGAGGGTGGGATGCCAGCATGTCCTGGTTCATAGTTCTACCCTGAAAAACACAACCAAGAAAAGGGCGGGGAGATGCTGCTGTGACACCATCCCATGGCGTCCCTTGTGGCTCTTTGCAGACAATGTCTCCACCCGTGACCGAGATTTAAGCACTTATACTACTGGCACTTCTGTCCATGTCCCCATGCCCTCTGGACATGGAAACAGGATGTGTAACTCCGCTCGGCCTCGTCCCCAGCCAGGTTCGGCGTTTCTCTCCGCTCCTAGGGAGAGCGGCTCTTCCATGCAAGTGAGCACAGAGGCTCACACTGCACCTTGATGGGAGACCCAGTTTTCCTTTTCTGTGTCTTCCTCTTACTCAGGGGTGCAACAACAGTCTGAGTCTCCCTATGGGACAAAAAGTGACCCCCATGCTGTCTGCGCTCCTGTGGACTACATATACAGTGCATCCGGAAAGTATTCACAGCGTATCACTTTTTCCACATTTTGTTATGCTACAGCCTTATTCCAAAGTGGATTAAATTAATTTTTTTCCTCAGAATTCTACACACAACACCCCATAATGACAACGTGAAAAGAGTTTACTTGAGGTTTTTGCAAATTTATTAAAAATAAAAAACTGAGAAATCACATGTATATAAGTATTCACAGCCTTTGCTCAATACTTTGTCGATACACCTTTGGCAGCAATTACAGCCTCAAGTCTTTTTGAATATGATGCCACAAGCTTGGCACACCTATCCTTGGCCAGTTTCGCCCATTCCTCTTTGCAGCACCTCTCAAGCTCCAACAGGTTGGATGGGAATGGCGTCGGTGCACAGCCATTTTAAGATCTCTCCAGAGATGTTCAATCGGATTCAAGTCTGGGCTCTGGCTGGACCACTCAAGGACATTCATAGAGTTGTCCTGAATCCACTCCTTTGATATCTTGGCTGTGTGCTTAGGGTCGTTGTCCTGCTGAAAGATGAACCGTCACCCCAGTCTGAGGTCAAGAGCGCTCTGGAGCAGGTTTTCATCCAGGATGTCTCTGTACATTGCTACAGTCATCTTTCCCTTTATCCTGACTAGTCTCCCAGTCCCTGCCGCTGAAAAACATCCCCACAGCATGATGCTGCCACCACCATGCATCACTGTAGCGATGGTGCCAGGTTTCCTCCAAACGTGATGCCTGGCATTCACACCAAAGAATTCAATCTTTGTCTCATCAGACCAGAGAATTTTCTTTCTCATGGTCTGAGAGTCCTTCAGGTGCCTTTTGGCAAACTCCAGGTGGGCTGCCATGTGCCTTTTACTAAGGAGTGGCTTCCGTCTGGCCACTCTACCATACAGGCCTGATTGATGGATTGCTGCAGAGATGCTTGTCCTTCTGGAAGGTTCTCCTCTCTCCACAGAGGACCTCTGGAGCTCTGACAGAGTGACCATCGGGTTCTTGGTCACCTCCCTGACTAAGGCCCTTCTCCCCCGATTGCTCAGTTTAGATGGCCGGCCAGCTCTAGGAAGAGTCCTGGCGGTTTCGAACTTCTTCCACTTACGGATGATGGAGGCCACTGTGCTCATTGGGACCTTCATAACAGCAGAAATTTTTCTGTAACCTTCCCCAGATTTGTGCCTTGAGACAATCCTGTCTCGGAGGTCTACAGACAATTCCTTTGACTTCATGCTTGGTTTGTGCTCTGACATGAACTGTCAACTGTGGGACTTTATATAGACAGGTGTGTGCCTTTCCATATCATGTCCAATCAACTGAATTTACCACAGGTGGACTCCAATTAATCTGCAGAAACATCTCAAGGATGATCAGGGGAAACAGGATGCACCTGAGCTCAATTTTGAGCTTCATGGCAAAGGCTGTGAATACTTATGTACATGTGCTTTCTCAATTTTTTTATTTTTAATAAATTTGCAAAAATCTCAAGTAAACGTTTTTTCACGTTGTCATTATGGGGTGTTGTGTGTAGAATTCTGAGGAAAAAAAATGAATTTAATCCATTTTGAAATAAGGCTGTAACATAACAAAATGTGGAATAAGTGATGCGCTGTGAATACTTTCCCAATGCACTGTATATACGGTATATATATATATATAAAATGTGTGTGTGTATATATATATATATATATATATATATATATATATATATATATATATATAGTAGATCATAGACATGATATATAGCACCGGCCCATAGTAATCCATTAAACAAAGGGATGGATATCCCTTTAAGACTAACGTCTCTTCTATAATCCCGCATGGGGCCTTACAACAGAAGAGTCACCCTGCCGACAGACACAGCCGACCTTCCACGAGTATGGGTCCCCATCGTTCCATGGCTACAACAGGCTTCCCCTTCTAAACCCAAGGCTCAAGTCCCCAAAGGCCATGGTGCTCACTATGGGGCTCTCAGTTCAAGCCTCACCGACCCTTGCTGGCTTCCCAGACTTATGCGGTGATTTGTCCCTTTCAGAACTGCATCTCCCTGGCTCTCCCCTGAGTATCAGCCTGACATATATGCAGCGCAGTCAGCCAATTCCCCAGTTAATCGCAGAGCAAAATGCACTCTTGCACACACGCACCTGATTGGAGCCTGCACATTCAGGGCACAATTATTTATTTAAAAATTGTCCACCTTTTTCTGAGCTTTTGACCTACAGTACCACAAAATGCCAAAAGCTCTCTTGCAAATGCAACCAGTGAATAAAATCTGATTTATACAGCATTCCTCAAATTTCTGATAGTTGCCTTTATTATGAGCTGCTGTAACTGGGGAGAAAAGAAGCTGTGATTTCCTCTTCTATAAGGAAATTATGTTTAGATTATTTCTAGGTTGAGAATTTTACAGGTCAGAAGCCTAAAAACAGCATTTCCATTCCAGAAACACTCGTTTGTTTTCCTTTAGGAAGAAAAGTTTTATTTTAATGTTATAAAGTTCCTGATCCAAAGGATGGCACTGTTCTCCAAGTTAGTGCTTTTATCTGTTTAAAAGTCATAAGGACCACCTTCTCCAAGTATGTATTTCTTCAAAAACCAGTATGAAATAATTGGCCACTAAATTAAGTAAACCTACCTAAATAGGTGGCTGGTCCACCATTTGTTTTTAAAATTTGAGTTTTTTTAGGACATATCACAAACATTCTCAAGCATACTGAATTGAAATCAGGATTAGGGGGAAGCAAGAGACCATCGTGACAGCTTTGCACATAAAGCAGGGATCAACCTTAGAGCAAGGAACTTATGGACTTGGAAGTGACTGCTGATCCTAATATGATGTGGGAGACCTTCCATGACAAGACCATGAACATTTCTGAGAGCTGTGTTGGTATTACCAGTGTTCCCAGAAGAAGGTGCTTCATCTCACAGGGCACTCTAGATATCATCAAGAGGAGTTGCAGTGCACGGCTTGATGACAGCTCTGGTGGCACTGGGAACAAAGAAGGTTGGCTGTGAAGACTCCGAGGACAGATAAGGAGGCATTTGTTAGAGGAATCTGTGAGCAAGTGACACACCATCCACACCTTCCATAGTGACCCACGTCCTGCATACAGAGGAATCAAAGCATTATGCACATCCAAATCTGTTCCTTGTAGTGTCACAGTCAGGGCGGCTGATGGAACGGTCCTTACGAGTGACACTCTAGTTGTGACTCTCTGGGCTGCCTACTTTGAGCAGCTGTTTAAAGGTGATCCTCCGGCTAGGAATTTGGATATCTCTGGGTCCACGGTTCTTCAGGCTGATCCTTCAATTAGCTATGAACCACCCAATCTCACTGAGATTGCACAGGTGGTGAACCTGCTAAAAGTAGTGAAGGCTGCAGGGATTTGTGGTATCCGGAGTGAACCTCTCCAGGTGGTGGTAAGGCTGTCTTCCTGGCATTGCAAGCAATCTTAGCTTTCATTTGGGAGATGTGCATCATCCCAACTGACTGGAAAACGGGACTTGTTGTCCCTATCTGGAAAGGGAAGGGTGGTGATTGCCTGGATTGCGGCAACTACAGGGGGATCACACAGCTCTCGGTGCCAGGTAAGTTGCCAGGGTCATCCTCAATAGGATCCATGATCACTTGCTAACCTACCAGCAAGCAGAGCAGTCTGGTTTCATGCTTAAGATGTCTACCAGTAACCGCATCCTGGCACTGAGGGATCTCATGGAGCGCAAACGCAAATATCGGCAGAGTTTCTTTGCAGCCTTTGTCGATTTTTGTAAAGCATTCGACTGTTGATTGAGCTGCCCTATGGGATGTCCTGAGACTTTGCGGGATCCCCTCAAGGTTGCTGGATATCATGGCCGGCCTCTACACTGGTACTGTGAGTGCTGTGCATAGTGGAGGCAGAACCTCTGTGTTTTTCCCAGTTGATTCTGGGGTTCACCAGGGGTGTTTTCTTGCTCTACTCTGTTCATTGCTTGCATGGACTGGGTGTTGGGAAAGGCTGTGGGCTCCAGCGGCTGTAGGGCATCTGTTGGTTAAGAAAGATTCACTGATGTTGAATTTGCAGACGATGCTGTGATATTGACAGAGTCAATGGAGGCTCTGATCAGGGCCTTCAAGTGACCGAGCGAGGAGTTTGAGTGCTTCCCAACTTGACCTGTCCTGACGTGTCCTTACTGTTAACATTGAAGTAGAACATTTTCATGGGAGTTACTTAAATGAGATAAACGTAATTAAGCAAACTGGAGGTAATCAATAAATTACTTTAGTAGTAATTGAGGAAACCAGACGAATTGAGTACCTGGTCCTGCAAAATAGGCAAATTAATTTTACCCAAATTTTGTCCTGTAGTTTGTACATGCCTTGCTCAACCTTTGTACATCTGATGTCTAATACTGCTTCCAAGTGGTCAGAAATGTTCACTGCAATAGTGCAGCATTCTTGCTTACAGATACCAGTTACTCCAGTCCTTCATCCATTTACTGATTCTTTTAATTCAATTCAACATTGTAAAAGTTGTTGCCAATTATAAACTGAAGTGCTGTATGCTGGTACAAATATAGTACACATAAATAAAACACATGTAGTATGTCACAGGTTTTCATGCATTCTATAATCTCAGTGGTCTCTGTTACAGAGTTTACTGCTGAGCATAACACACCAAAGTAGAGTACATGGAATACAGTGAATTAAGGAGAGAAAAAAAGTGTGAACCCAGGGATGTCTCATTTGTGTGTGCACAATAATCACACAGAATGTTCAATGGTAAAACATACAGCATACAGGCAACACATAGCCAGTATGCTGCTTGTAAGAGCCAATCGTCAAAAGTTAAAGCTTTAAGTTTAACTCATACTAGTGTTTGCTTAAGTGGAATAGAATACAATTTTCTTTCATAACTATATATTATGGTATAACCTTTTACCCCTGTAAGTTAACATGAGATAGAACCTGTTAATTAAGTCAGTGTGTGTTTTGGAATAGGCTCATAGCTAACATGGACTGAAAGACCCATTAGCAGTTTGTAAATGGGATAGGCATACAGTTTTCTGACCATTTAGAAATGGTTCGACTGTATGATTAAACTTAAAGAGTGAAACAAGATATACAGTATAAGCGTTAAACAGAACTTTTCTTTGCTATATCAAATTTTTCTCTATTTTTGTATGAAGTGTTTTGCCTTGAATTTTTACTAAAGCTTTTAAAAATGAAAATATTTTGTCTGTGGAATCATTTCAACCTATTAAGCTATTTATTGCCAGAATCCCATGAAGCAAACTAAAGCTGCTGAACTTTGGTAATTAAACAGAGCTACACTGCTGTATTACTAGAAATCAACACATTGCACTGAAAGTCAAAATCCTTGGCTGAAGAAAGGTTACCATGTGTTTCCAAATCAAACATGGTGTCTAGTAAACTCTGCAATGGGTCATAAATGAAAGTGGAGACAACTTACCTTGGTAAAGGTCGGCAAAATGCCACAGTTGTACCCTCCAGTCTTTATTGTGATAAGAAAGTTACTTTGGTTTATTGTGATAAGAAAGTTACTTTGATAGTTTCAAAGCCGTAAATACTTGAAGTAGAGGTCATTTAAACTTTACCTTGGTGAGCAATCCTCACTGAGGTTTCAGTAGGCTATTCATAAGGGAGCCCTTGCACCACTGATTACTGGTGCAGGTCATTGTTGTCAAAGGAAATGGTTGTTATTTAACCAATACCAATATCCACTTAACTATCAGAAAGCATCTGAAAAATCTAGACAGGTACAGCTAGTAACAGTTAACTCCTAGCACAGCTGTTTAGCTAAATGAAATGTATTTCTAGCCTCATTGCTGCTTAACAGTTTTCAATCACATCTATCTCAGCAACCCATGTCTAATAGTGGCTGTAGTCCAAATAAATGCCTTCCATGAATAAGGAATCTGGGACCAGGCTGCGGAAAAAATACTTGCTTGGTAAATATAGAGATAGATCAGTGAATACCTAGTAATCCATCTGCACAAGTAAACAAATCATGTGAGCTCAGGGTGACATTGGATACACTTAAACACATCCCTTTGCCCTCTAAGGAACACATGCTTGCCACGGAGATACACAATAATAAACAGAATAGATTTAGCAGAAGAACAGAACATTTAGGAAGTATAGGTGGGAGAAGGATTTTTGTAACGGTGCTATGCTTAGACTTGTTTCACATGGTTGTGTAAAACGGCAATCGTCATTTTGTGTCCTCAAGTTTGCAAGCAAAATACAGCTTGGCTCTGAAACCAGAAAGAAGATTGATTACATTAGTTTAAGATCTTGTAACTAAACCTTAAGGCCATTACATTCTGTCAGAATTTTAGTTATACATTGTCCTGCTGCCATGTAAAGTGCCAAGAGAACAGAGTCTAATACAATTAGTTATGCTATATTGAACCCTGAAGTGTAACTCCTAAGAATCCTGTAAATGTGTAAAAACACTTTAAAGAGTCTAGGAATTCTAATATGTAACCGTCATTTAGATAAAATGTTTTTTAGTATTTAAACTACAGGAAGTCTCATCTTGACTGAAATTTCAGCCACAGTAATTATTATATGCCTTTTAACTAGAGAGTCCATCCATCCATCCATTTTCCAACCTGCTGAATCCGAACACAGGGTCACGGGGTCTGCTGGAGCCAATCCCAGCCAACACAGGGCACAAGGCAGGGAACCAATCCTGGGCAGGGTGCCAACCCACCGCAGGACACACACAAACACACCCACACACCAAGCACACACTAGGCCCAATTTAGAATCGCCAACCCACCTAACCTGCATGTCTTTGGACTGTGGGAGGAAACCGGAGCGCCCAGAGAAAACCCACGCAGACACGGGGAGAACATGCAAACTCCACGCAGGGAGTACCCGGGAAGCAAACCCAGGTCCCCAGATCTCCCAACTGCGAGGCAGCAGCGCTACCCACTGCACCACCGTGCTGCCAACTAGAGAGTCCTATAGATAAAAACAATTACACTATATGGCAATAGGGCTTTCACAATACCAGATTTTCTGTATTTAATAACAATACCAGTGAAATTTCACAGTACTCAATACCACAGCAAATTAAATTAAAAGTACCTCTATTATTTAAGTAATCGGTATTGTTCCTTTTTGTGTAATACAATATAAAATCTATGAGTACACTGCAAAAATGAAATCTAAGCATGTAAAAAGCATTTATATCATGACATTAAATCTTGTTTTTCTTATTGTAAGAATTATTGACTTATCAAAAAAGTTGTATTTACAATTTTTTAGCTTACCTTGCTCCTAACCTCTCTCTCTCTCTTAACACTAGAATTACCAGAGCCTACAAAAAAACTTGTAGATCCGTCCCACCTTAAATCGCTTCTTAAATCCGTTCGCACCTCTCCGCCATCGTCTTTTGTCTTCTAAATGTGCAGATAAAGACCTGGCTTTGTGCACAAATGCTCAGTCTGAAACAGAAAAAAATGGCCTTTTCCAAATTGTTTCCACAAAGTTGGAAGTGCTTATTGTCTAAAATTTCTTTTTTCTGTTGTAGCATTAATTGTAACCTTTACTCAAACCTGGCCTTAAAAGTCTGGCCTAAACCCTGATAAACAACCCTAGATCATTTTAACTTTACAGTAGACACTTTGCATTCTGGAAGGTAGCAATTCTCCTGTCACTCCCCTAACCCAGATTAATGGCAAGAGGGAGTCTAGAGCAGGCATGTCAAACACGCGGCCCCCGGGCCGCATGCGGCCTGCAACAGAAATCTGTGCGGCCCGCATGACAGATCCTAGTTAGCACTGAACTTGTACAAAATGATTACTATCATTTGTGATTGAATCATTCTGCATCTTCGGTGTTACTTATTGACTTTTCTTACTTCTGCCTTCTGACAAAAGCATGTTTTCACATGGCATTATGGTACGGAAACGTCATCTGCTAGTATAGCCACGAGCCTTGACCAAAGTTAATGAGCCGCAGCGTCACAACTGAAGTGCTAGGCTGCAGCAGGGGTGGCCTTAGGCATGTGCAAACTGTGCACCTGCACAGTGCCACCAAATCCCAGGGGCCGCCACTCCAATATATATTGAATATAAAACAGAAAGAGAAAATAATGACACAGCTGACGGCAATGTGGCAGAAAAACATTCTGTTTCTTGTTAATTAGTACGCAGTATTTACAAATGTTGCTAGAGTCGGAGCAGTAAGCTATATGTAGTATTATAATGTTTTGCCATAATGAGAATATCATGGGCCGCCACTTGGTTTTCAAGTTACGGACACGCGTATATGGAAGCATGTCATGAGCACGAGGCGGTTATGCAGTGTCCGCAACGGATGTGGCCATCCGCTGTGCATAAGATACCATATTGACATTGCCAGGCGAAGGGGCCACCGATTCTTTCTCTGCCCAGGGCCACCACGAGCCTAGAGCCGCCCCTGCTAAGGCTACACTACTGACTGAGCTGCTGAGACTGGCCACTGGGCAGAACTGACCATTACGAGTAGTAATAGCCCACATATTTTCATGTTTTTTTGCTCTAGTTTCATGTAATTTTGTGCTAGTATTGTAACGAACAGTTAGTGCAGACTACAGCTGAAGATCTGAAGTGGACGGGAGAAGTTGGTGAGTTGTTTATTAACATATTTTTGTGATTTTGAGTTTGTAAAATTATTGTAGGTCAGGTGGCTTTTTGTATATCGGCCTATTTTACAATATAAACTTTGAAGTAAACTTAGTAAAGTAAAATTAGATTTTTGGAGGATTGGTTTTCCAACTTGAATTACTGAGCAATGAATTCAGTGAGCATTTTCGTGATTTCAGTTCACACAAACGGCATTGCGCTGTTCTCTTACAACGCTGAGAATGCACCTGAGAATATCCAAATGGAATTGATTGAAGTGCAGTCAGATTCTATTCTGAAGGCAAAATACAACGAAGTTGGTGTGCCAGGCTTGTATGCTTACCTGCCACCCTCGTATGCGCAGATCCGTAAGTTGGCATCGAGAGTACTGTCAATGTTTGGAAGCACTTACCTTTGTGAGCAATTGTTTTTGTTAATGAAAGCTACCAAAACCCCACGTCGCTCAAGACTTACCGTCGAGCACCTTTCATCCCTCATAAAAGTTGCAGCTGCACAAGATTTCAAGCCTGATATTGACGAACTGGTTACTAACAAGAGATGCCAAGTGTCGGGACAAAAGAAATAAATCTCACACTGTAAGGCTCCTATATAAGCAATGAATATAATATAATGAATATCAATCATCAAGACACTATATAAAAGCGGTCAGGATTGTCCTTCCATCCCGTGAGTGCAAAGCGTAGCGGTATTCCGCTTATCACAGACTTACTACTTGCGGCTTGCGGTACGAAGCGACGCAATGTGAGCAGAGTTCTGGTGCTCCCATCGTTCCCTTGCTTTTGTGCGCGATGCGCTGGAAAAATAGACATAATTATGTCTCTGGAAATAATTAATGTTGATGGAGTACAAATGCCTCACCGCATAGTAAATATTAGGGGAGATGGTGCTTGCTTATTCTCATCTATAGCTTATTAAGTGCATGAAACTCCGTCTTTAGCGGTACAGATTCGGGCTGACATTGTACGACATGTTTTAAGTAATTGGTCAAGGTTTCAGCCATTTACAATGATGCTGTCAGGAATCTCTTATACAAATGAGCTTCAGGATCTCACTGAAATGTCAAAGTCTCAAACTTATGGTACCATTTCTGAGCTAATGGCAGCGGGAGAGTTGTTCCCCTATGAGTTTCAAGTATATTATTATGGAGTCCTACACTCCAAGTTTGGACAGGCACTCGAGGGGATAAAAAAACTTAGGTTTTTGGGAGATGTTATGAATGGGTACTTTGATGTTCTCATTCCCTACACTTACATGCATGATGTACACATGGAGCGCACACAAATTGAAGATAAAAGTCGGTCGCCTTAAAAGGCGGGTGAGCCTAGTAATATAATAAGGACCTAGCTAAGAGGTTAAGACTCTAATTCTACACTGTTATATGGAGACTGCATGGAAATAAATTGCTTTTCTTTAAACTTTAAACGTTACATTTTTTAAAGTTTTCAGTATTGGAAAGAAAGCTACAGTAACTTTGTATAATAGTATAATAGTATTTGTTACAGTACGGCCCGCTGACACACGTATGGCAGTTGAAGCGGCCCACCAATGGTAGTGAGTTTGACATGTCTGGTCTAGAGGACCTCTTCGACGAGACAGACAACAAGGTACATTCCATCGAAGGGCCCAAGTCCCCACAAATAGTCAAAACAACCCTTACAGGCTTTCTCCATGGAAATGAAGAAACTGTTGGGAGTTGTCTGTTATATTTTGCAGTTCCTCAGCACAAAGCACAAAGGTTATGATGCGGCAAAAGACTGGAGCAATGCCACCAGGAGCAACAACAAGTTAAACGTATCAGTTTTGGTTAGTTAAAAAAATGTTAGTAAATAGCAGTGACAGCCTCCACTGCCAAAGCAATGCCCACAGGGCTTGTCCATGCATTTTCAGGGAAAGAGCAAAAAAAAATGAATCAAAGGTGCTAAGAGAAAATAAAACTGCTTGTATTATTGTGAAATTTTGACTTAAATAGTTGCTTTATAGCTTCCCATGTGTAGTCTTATCTATACATGGACAGCTGCTTAAAGCAAAGAGACTTACTAGCTTAGCATTAGCAGACCAAGCAGTCAAGCTACACCTGTGCTAATCACCAAAGCAGCTGCCTGCTCACTGCACTGCTACTATTGGAAAACATCTTTTCCTCACGCTGCTAACCCCTGTGGGGATATGGTAATCACTCACTCCAGGTGCTATACCTTGAATATATTATTATAGTGATTTCTGTATTCGTTATTTTGATTTGCCTACTCTATAGTTACTGTTAACTAAATTGTTTGTTAGGTATCTGCTTTATAGTGCCTCACTTGTACAGCCTTAACTGAATATGGAAAGCTGCCTGAAGCAAACAGACTTACTAGCTCTGCTCAAGCAGACCAGATGTTCTCTTCAGACCTGAGCTGTGCTTATGCCAGTCAACAAAGCAGGTAGCTGCTCACCACACTGCTTTGTATTGAAGACGTCTCTTCTCAACTGATAATCCCTGTGGGAATATGGCAATTACCAACACCAGGTGCTCTTACCAATATACCTTGACCCAATCAAACAGTATAAATTGATATTATTATAAAGCAACATTAATAAAAACACTGTAAAACCAATGATAGCAAAAGTGGGAAATGTATTTGAAAAGAGACCTTGAAGGTTCAGAAATTAATTTGAAAAAGATCTTATTATTATCTTATTATTCTTCTTTGCTCTCGTTGCTTTTCTCTCTCCTGCTCTGCTCTAACTGCCTTCCTGATCTGCCCAGCATGCATCTCAAACTCAAGGCCTAACTTCATCTCAAATTAACAATATTTACTAGAATAATTAATCAGTGTTTGCCTTTCTCAGGCTGTCTGTCCATTCAGTTCCTAATTACCCCAGACCTAATAAATTAACACTCTGTTGATTCAAAAGGCAGGTTTAAATAAAGTCAAAAGGTTTAGTTTTTCTAATTGCTGGCTTTTTACTCAGGTGTCCTTATTGCTAGCAAGTTAATCAGTGTTAACTCCCACAGTTCACATTTTGATCTTTGAAAGATGCTGAGAAATTAGTTCACGCATTTGTTTTCAGTCGACTAGATTACTGTAACGCACTCCTCTCAGGACTACCCAAAAAAGACATAAATCGTTTGCAACTAGTGCAGAATGCAGCTGCTAGAATCCTAACCAGGAAAAGAAAATCCGAGCACATCTCTCCAGTTTTGATGTCACTACACTGGTTACCTGTGTCATTCAGGATTGACTTTAAAATTCTGCTTATGGTTTATAAAGCCTTAAATAATCTCGCTCCGTCTTGTATATCGGAATGTCTGACGTCTTATATTCCAAATCGTAACCTCAGATCCTCAACTGAGTGTCTCCTTAGAATTCCAAGAGCAAAACTTAAAAGAAGTGGTGAGGCGGCCTTCTGCTGTTATGCACCTAAAATCTGGAATAGCCTGCCAGTAGGAATTCGCCAGGCTAATACAGTGGAGCACTTCAAAAAACTGCTGAAAACACATTACTTTAACATGGCCTTCTCATAACTTTACTGTAATTTAAATCCTGATACTCTGTATATCCAATTCATTATAATAACTATTCATGGTGGCTCTAAAATCTGTACTAACCCCTACTCTCTCTTCTGTTTCCTTTTCCGGTGTCCTTTTGGTGGTGGCTTGTGCCACCACCATCTACTCAAAGCACCATGATGTTCCAACAATGATGGATGGATTAAAAGCCAGAAGTCTGTATGACCAACAGCATCAAGTGACTCGGTGAGAACCCTAACTACAAAGAGGACTATTTCATTTATGTTAGGTAGAATGCCCAGAGGGGACTGGGCGGTCTCGTGGCCTGGAACCCCTACAGATTTTATTTTTCTCTCCAGCTTTCTGGAGTTTTTTTTTTTTGTTTTTTCTTTCCAGCCTGGCCATCGGACCTTACTCCTTTTCTATGTTAACTAATGTTGTCTTATTTTAATTTCTTTTTTTGTCTTTTATTTTTCTTTTCTTCATTATGTAAAGCACTTTGAGCTACTTTTTGTATGAAAATGTGCTATATAAATAAATGTTGCTGTTGTTATTGATTTCTTTTAAGTTACACAACTTGTAACTATGAACTATGTGCCCCTTGGAAAAATGAGGTACAAACCAGTGATAGTATCCTGCCAAGCCATTGAAAGCTTCTACTTGCTGCTTTGTTAATGGGCTACTTGTGTATGGTAGCAAACTTTTAACCTTGTGGATTAACTGTCTCTATTCCTACTATCCATCCATCCATCCATTTCCAATCCGTTGAATCCGAACACAGGGTCACGAGGGTCTGCTGGAGCCAATCCCAGCCAACACAGGGCGCAAGGCAGGAACCAATCCCAGGCAGGGCGCCAACCCACCACAGGACACACACACCCTCACACCCACACACCCACACACCAAGCACACACTAGGGCCAATTTAGAATCGCCAAAGGAAAAATGTGCTAACCTATCTCAAATGGTAAAAGAAAATATGGAGAACGCACAAGCCAAACAGAAATCATGGTTATGACAAGGCAGTCAAAGACTGAGACCTCACTATTGGACAAAAAGTATTGTTGTTATTGCTCACATCAAAAAGCAGTTTGCTAACCAAGTGTCAGGAGCCTTACACAGTGATTGTGCAAAAAAGGCCAATCACATATGAAATTGAAATGCCTGATTATCCCAGGAAGCCAAAGCAGACTTTTTCATATAAACATGCAGAAGCCCTGGTATGAAAATGCTAATCCTTCCTATCAGTTTTTGATTTGTAGTGTCCTGGAAAAGGAAGATGTAGAAGAGCGGTACTTACTCCGCGGTAAGGTCGTGGGAATATTGCCCTGCTTGGAACATCTGGTTGATCATCTGGTTGAAGAGCATACTGCAGAATCCCTGCATGTCTGCAGGAGGTGTTTCGTGAAGAGCTGAAACAACTAGGGATCACTGAACCATCTGTGAGTGACTGTTGTAGCCGTGTAGTCCTTGTGTCTAAGAAGAATGGACAGAGATGTTTCCGTGTTGATTACAGCAAGCTTAATGCAATGTCAGCTTTGAATACTTACCCCATGCCTAGAGTGTATGAGCTGGTGGAGCAGCTGGATCCTGCAAAATATTTAACAACTATCAATCAAGGGTTATCACCATGTTCCACTGAACAAGGAGGCAAAAGTTCTCACTTCATTTATGCACCTTGTGGAATATATTAGTTCATGGTGATGCCATTTGGTCTGCATGGAGCAACAGACAACTTTCAGCACCTGATGGATAAAGTGCTATAAAGGGCTGAAGCATATCCCAGAAAATAAATAGATGATGTGGTAGTGTACAGCAAAACCTGGGAGGAGCACTTCCAACACTTAGTGGATATATTTGACTGAAATCTTCAGGATTAGTGGTAAACTCAGAAAAAAGTGTTATTACAAAGACAGAAGTGTAATAAATTTGGTATACCATAGAGGGCAGTCTCATCTCTCCCTAGTGGACAAAATGGCCACAATCAAGGATCGTCTAATTCCTCAGACCAAGAAACAGGTCAGGTCATTCCTTGGTTGGGTGGGGTGGTACCATAGGTTCATCCCCAACTTTTCAGATATTGCAGCGCCCCTCACTGACTTGCTCAAAGTCGCAGCACCTTGAAGCATTAATTGGACAGAAAATTGCGAAAAGCTTTCAATTTATTGAAATAAATCTTCTGTACAGATGTGATGCTTCACTGTCCTGATTTTAACAATCCTTTTCTTTTACAGGGGAAGGTTTGGGAGTGACTTTGATGTAAGGGGAATGGGATGAGCCAAGGCCAGTTTGTTATCAGCAGAAAACAGTTTAATAAGGAAAAGAAGAATGCAACTTTAGAAAAGGAAGGACTTGAAATTAAGTAGGCTAAAGATAGTTTAAAGTATTAACATCTGTCAGATTAATTTACTGTTGAGAGTGACCACCAAGCTTTGCAGTGAATATAAAGAATATGACACTCTTTTGACAGTGAACAAGGGTCAGTGTGGTCTTTGGCTATGCTCAGGTGGCGCACTGGTATTTGGCACTCCAGCCTTATCGGTTTCAGGTCCACTATGTATCTGATAAAAGAAACCTCATAGCAGATTATTTGTCCAGATCTAGCAGTCTAAAAGCTTAAGGGGGAGGGTGTGTGCTAATTCACCTGCCAGGCATTACCACTTTTACCACTTTAAAGAAAAATGTCTTAGGAAGAGTGTAAAGTCGACTTGCATGTAGTAAAAAGAAATAACACTTACCTTTTAAAATTGTTAAAGTGCAGGGTGCACTTCCTTGAGGATTTTAATTTTGACTTCAGCAGGTTTATGTGTGAGGAGCTGGCGGTGGGGTAGTTGGTGTCAGCTGTGGGATTGATCAGGTGTTGAGAGGGGGCAGACAGTATTCTTGATTTTTGGAGGCATAGCACAATCAAAAACAGTTTTGGCAGCATGACTCCTAAGAAGTTACGGGGAGTTGACACTCCAAGCCATTCCCAAAGAGTTGACTCAGGAGCAGCCCAGGCAGTTAAGGATTTCCACACCATCGGTGATATCTGTATGGTAGAGTCACTCTTATAACAGTTCATCACCATCCAAGATGAAGCTGTAGCAGGTGTAGTTTGATGCTTGAGAATGTGAAGACCTGCTTCAGGTTTAGCTTTTTGTCTTATGTTGTCTTCTTTTACAGCACATGAGAGTTGCACACGGGCAGTTTCTGCTTTTGCAAGTGCTGTTATGGACTGATTTGGAATATTTTGGAGATTACATTATGGTGAGGCGGTCTTACGTTGTATCTTCTCCTACTGTTTTTCTGGTTGAAGTTCTTCAGGCTTACTTTTTCTTTCTGATCTTAGACGTGTGTCTACTGTACAATGTCATACGCTTGTCTTTTCACTGTACTGTCCTAGCAGCTTGTTCATCTGGACAGCAACCTGAAGACTTCTACGATGAGACAAGGCTGGACAGTTCTTGTATTGACGTTTTCTTAAATTGTCTTTGTGAAAGTGAATGTACATGAAAAAGATAAATAAGAATAAACTATTCACCCAGAGAGTGTTTGAAAGCAACAAAGATTGAGACACTTGTTTGCCTTGACAAATCACATGGCACAAAGTATTTACTCTAATATACAGTTAGGTCCATAAATATTTGGACAGAGACAACTTTTTTCTAATTTTGATTCTGTATATTACCACAATGAATTTTAAATGAAACAACTCAGATGCAGTTGAAGTACAGACTTTCAGCTTTAATTCAGTGGGGTGAACAAAGCAATTGTATAAAAATGTGAGGCAACTAAAGCATTTTTTTAACACAATCCCTTCATTTCAGGAGCTCAAAAGTAATTGGACAATTGACTCAAAGGCTATTTCATGGGCAGGTGTGGGCAAGTCCGTCGTTATGTCATTATCAATTAAGCAGATAAAAGGAGCTCTCCATGCAGGTGAAAGACGCCAATCCTTAAGCTGCAAAAACAGTAAAAACCCATCCAAGAAATTGCTACAATATTACGAGTGGCAAAATCTACAGTTTGGTACATCCTGAGAAAGAAAGCAAGCACTGGTGAACTCAGCAACGCAAAAAGACCTGGAAGACAACAGTGGTGGATGATCGCAGAATCATTTCCATGGTGAAGAGAAACCCCTTCACAACAGCCAACCAAGTGAACAACACTCTCCAGGGGGTAGGCGTATCGATATCCAAGTCTACCATAAAGAGAAGACTACATGAAAGTAAATACAGAGGGTGCACTGCAAAGTGCAAGCCACTCATAAGCCTCAAGAATAGAAAGGCTAAATTGGACTTTGCTAAAGAACATCTAAAAAAGCCAGCAGAGTTCTGGAAAAACATTCTTTGGACAGATGAAACCAAGATCAACCTCTACCAGAATGATGGCAAGAAAAAAGTATGGAGAAGGCGTGGAACAGCTCATTATCTAAAGCATACCACATCATCTGTAAAACACGGTGGAGGCAGTGTGATGGGTTGGGCATGCATGGCTGCCAGTGGCACTGGGATACTAGTGTTTATTGATGATGTGACACAGGACAGAAGCAGCCGAATCAATTCTAAGGTGTTCAGAGACATACTGTCTGCTCAAATCCAGCTAACTGCAGTCAAATTGATTGGGCGGCATTTCATGATACAGATGGACAATGACCCAAAGCATACAGCCAAAGCAACCCAGGAGTTTATTAAAGCAAAGAAGTGGAAAATTCTTGAATGGCCAAGTCAGTCACCTGATCTTAACCCAATTGAGCATGCATTTCACTTGTTGAGGACTACACTTCAGACAGAAAGGCCCACAAACAAACAGCAACTGAAAGCCGCTGCAGTAAAGGCCTGGCAGAGCATTAAAAAGGAGGAAACCCAGCATCTGGTGATGTCCATGAGTTCAAGACTTCAGGCTGTCATTGCCAGCAAAGGGTTTTCAACCAAGTATTAGAAATGAACATTTTATTTCCAGTTATTTAATTTGTCCAATTACTTTTGAGCCCCTGAAGTGAAGGGATTGTGTTAAAAAAATGCTTTAGTTGCCTCACATTTTTATGCAATCGTTTTGTTCACCAAACTGAATTAAAGCTGAAAGTCTGCACTTCAACTGCATCTGAGTTGTTTCATTTAAAATTCATTGTGGTAATATACAGAACCAAAATTAGAAAAAAGTTGTCTCTGTCCAAATATTTATGGACCTAACTGTAATGTGTTTTCAGCAGTTTTTTTAAAGTGCTCCACTGTATTAGCCTTGCGAATTCCTATTGGCAGGCTATTCCAGATCTTAGGTGCATAACAGCAGAAGGCCGCCTCACCACTTCTTTTAAGTTTTGTTCTTGGAATTCTAAGGAGACACTCATTTGAGAGTGTCATCACAATATCACAATACACATCACAATATCATCCAAACCAAGATCAGCATACACATATTTATTGCAAATTTTTTTGTGGAATAAGCAGTAATTATCGCAAACCACACTTTATTTCCGAATGTGACAGTAAACAACAGCCTACCCTTTAACAAGGCCTGTTTCTTGTGATCAGAAGCAATAAGGTGGTTCTTTATTGAAAAAAAAAAAAAAAAAAAAAACACTTGGGCCAATAAGGGGAAGGAGCCACCATTGTCACCCATTTGTGCACAGCCCAGTCTGCAGCAGCACCTCACCCAATACCAAGAAACTACCCAGGACATGATGGCAGTCCAGTGCCACATCGAACTAGCCCCACTTGGTCAAATTGGGCTAGTTTAGAGTGCCCAGTTAACCTAAGAGCTGTGGCCAGGCCTTGGGTTCAAGCCTGGTCTTATTGTGCTGTGGGGAGTCCTTGGTAATTACTGTGACACCCTGCTCTTCTACTGTAAATGAAAATTTTTTTCTGAATTGTGACTCTCTTACTAATAGGCCGTACAAACATGCATGCGAGTACAGCTGGCCTGCTGTTATCCATGGAGGACTGGTTCCAGGACCCTCTGCAGAAGTTCTTGTCCCTTATATAAAATGGTATAGTATTTTCAAATATGCTGTGCACATCCTCCTGTATACTTTAAATTATCTCTAGGTTACTTCAACACCTGATACAATGTAAACATTTGTCATATTGTGTTGTTTAGGGAATGACGACCTCAGCAAGCAACACGCCAATTTACAAAAGACCTAGGATTTGTATTTTCTCAACACGAGATGGCACTTTATGCTCCCATTTAGCCTTTGAGGGGATGCATTGACCATTTTTAAATGTAAACAAAGGGTGTAAACAACGTGATTCCAAAAGCCTCACAGCATCTTATAGTCAGGGCTGTCGACTGAATGGCTTTGATTTAAAGAAACGCCTGACAGCGCTTGCTGTTGTGCGCATGTGTCCCTGTCAATAGTAACAGTTTTGCCAGTTAAAACTTTACTGTCAGTGTACTGATCACCCACAGGCAGTTGTGGTGTAACGGGTCCACAGCTCAAGTTAACAGGGCCACTTTTTAAAATAAATAATCGCCGCACTTGCGGCTAATTGAGGGGGCATGGTGTGTGTGCGTGGCCGAGTGGTTCGCGGGGGAATTCGTGATGCGGGCAGTCCTCACTTAAGTGCACAGGTGAGGAGTTGTCTGCATCCATAATTGTTCCCGGGAGCTTCTGATTACCACAGCTGATCCACGTCCCCGTAATAAATAGAAGCGCGAGGTGGTTATTTGAAGAGAAAAAAAAAATGAAAGAGAAAAAAGAAAAAGAAGAAAAGACGAATGGAGGTTGCAGGAGAAGAAGACTGGAAGCAGGGAGGAGAAAGCCGGTGCAGGAGAGCGGGCAGCTGAGCAGTGAGCCTGTGTGTTTGGCTGACACCTGAGGAGCAGTCGATTGTGGTCTGGTCTCTCCCACTGAGCTTTTTGTAAAGAGTGGGAGTGACCGGAAAGAGGATGGCTTGCCGCGTAAGGCCAAGAAGGCAGCGGGAGTCAGGACTTGAGATGTGAAAGCCCCAGCGTGAGCACCCTGGTCACTGGGGAGCGCAAGTCACGGTCTGGTTAAGCCCTACTGGAGCCAGGGTATGGCGAGGCGAACAGACCAGCAGGAGAATGCAGATAGAAGGTCAGCTGCAGGTAGAGTGGCTCTCCTGGTGTATAGCCTGGATGGGAGAAGCAGGGGAGTCACCAGTAGAAAGGCACCTGGCTTTGTGTTAAATGACAGCTTCCAGCCATTGTTTTAACCTCGGGTTTTAAAAAGGATTTTTTTTCTATTGGATTTTAACCTCCACCTTTCACTTGTTTTTACGGATTATTTGTTTAATGAAGACTTTTGATGCACTGCACTTTATTTTGAATATTTGTTTTTGTTTGTAGAGATTTAAATAAAAGCACTTTGCACTTTTTGCACCATCCCTTTGCTTCATTGTTGTGCCTCACTGCCTAGCTCATCGGTGACATTACCGACGGTGTAGGGTTCAAGAGCTCCCAGAAGGAAGATGGGAGCACAGAGTGGAACCCGCATCGTCACAGCAGTCTGTGTGTTTGTCCAAGCCGTTTCTAGCCTGAACAGCTTTTTGAATGCATGTGTATAGATTACCTTGCATTCATTTTTAAAGTTTTGCTTTTCAGAAAATTGTAGTCTTCTTGTTGTATATTTTCAATCAGTGGTTGGATGAATAAGAGGATGTGGAACCCATGTATATGAAGGCCGACTGAACTGATGATTACTGTAAATGTTTATGTAGAGCCAAATCCATCAAGTGAATGCCCTTGCTGGTCCCTTAACAGCAGATAGGAAGAAGCCATGAGGAAAAATCTACTGTGATATCTCAAACTAACACCACTCATGTGAAGACAGACCTTTCGTAACAGGAAGCATCCTTAACAGGAAAAAAGTTCTCAGTGGGTAGGATATGGATGTTTTTTGTTTTTTTTTTTTTACATTGATGGATTTATTATTATTATTATTGAGTTCCTTGTTTATGCTAAAGCTTTTTGTACATTTTTATTATGGATTACCACAGTTTTGTAGTGTTTTCATTATTGGACTCAGAATTAAACCAATGATGTTTTGTCTCATCCTGCTGCAGAGATCCTGTCGCAGTGGAGACATCAGATTTTAGAAAGGAAGCACGGTGGTTCAGGATTGGCTTTTAAAGGACAGATTCTGTCTGGGATTTTAACTTCATTTTTATTGAATTTATTTATTGGACATTCTAACCTCTACAAATCAGTGGATTTTATGGATTATTTGTTTCTCGCTAAAGTGTGTTGCTCTTCCCAACCCAGTACAGGAAGGGCATGAGGTTGAATTGCCAGAAGTTACTGTACTATATACAGAAAATACATTACATACACCTGCTAAAATTACCTGTGCAGTGGAAATTGCAGCTCCATCCTCACATTCCTGCTCACTGGACCCAATTGTCGACATTCATCAGTCTCAATTTTGCCACACTGTATTTACACCCATCACTTCAGCAACATTCCTCTGACAAAACATATAGTGACAGGCGAAGTGGTGGCTCTGAGGCTAGGGATCTGCACTGGCAATCGGAAGGTTGCCGGTTCGAATCCTGTAAATGCCAATAGGGACTCTGCTCTGTTGGGCCCTTCAGCAAGGTCCTTAACCTGCAATTGCTGAGCGCTTTGAGTAGTGAGAAAAGCGCTATATAAATACAAAGAATTATTATTATTATTATAGTGAGACTTCTGACGTATTCAAAGTCTCATATCCCTGAACTTGGGTGCCTCACTATAAGTGTGTGTCTCCATAGCCATACCACCGAGGCTATAGTTTTCATAATGGAAAATGGAACCTCACTGATGTGTAAAGACTTAATGTCACTTTTACATGTGCACATTGCGAACAATAAAGCTATGCCTTCTTAACAGGTAAGTGACATCCATCTGATTCTGGACGACACAAAGAGCGCACATTTTCATAGAAACAGTGGAGCTCAAAGTGTTTTACAAGATGTCAAATTATTCTATGTATTTCGGGTAGATCTGTTTCAGTGAATAAAATTACATTGCTTAAGAGGGCATGATGGGATTCAACAGGATTAGCTTTGAAATCATGTTCTATATTATTTTAAATATCATTTATTTTCTGTTTAAAAATATATCAAAAGCCTCACAAGTTTCACTAGTAGTTTTTAGGACGCATTTCATTCAGTGAGCTGGGTTTAGAAGACGATCAATAGTAGAAAATAAAACTCCTACATTACCAGCATTATCTATACTAATAAAAGGCAAAGCCCTCACTGACTCACTCATTCACTCACTAACTGACTGACTGACTGACTGACTGACTCACTCATCACTAATTGTCCAACTTCCCGTGTAGGTGGAAGGCTGAAATTTGGCAGGCTCATTCCTTACAGCTTACTTACAAAAGTTAGGCAGGTTTCATTTCGAAAATCTACATGTAATGGTCATAACTGGAACCTCTTTTTTGTCCATATACTGTAATGAAGGAGGCGGAGTCACGTATCGCGTCATCACGCCTCCTACGTAATCATGTGAACTGAAAACAAGGAAGAGTTTTACAGCTCGACTCAAACGCGGGAACGAAGGTAAATGACGTTAATTGTTGAGTGTCTTTTAATACTGTGTAAGCATACATATTAACACATGTGCAATTAAACGTGTGCATTTACGGGGTGATTTCTCAGGCTTAAAAGCTCACCTTTTATTAAAAAGGTAAATGCAAACTGTTTTCATTCTGAAGGGCACAAACCACGTTGGATTTCAGACGTTAAACGCGCAAAAATGTCGGTACACCAGATAAATAAGCGCAACATATCAGTTGTATTGTATGCTTACAATACTTATAGAAATGTGTTAAACGTTAACTAATAGTATGGGATGGTGTTTTTCGACTTGCGCTTTGATTTAAACGATTCCATGTCTTGGTGGGTTTGCGTAGCTTATTGTCAATATCTTTACACCTGTTTTTAAGACTTATTGACTGAAACGGGCTTTCACAAAAAAACTTAGGCCTTTGCTACAGGATACACCCTCCACAAGTTAAGGAAGTAAAAATAAAGGTATATATTTCTGTTTTATTTAAACCTTTTAAGTTCGTATGAATAGCCTCATTTGGCTGTTTTAGTTTTTTTTTTTTTTCTTCAGTAATATTTAATCTCCTTAAAGAAAAACAACATATGCATTTTACTTTTTTTGTATCTCTTTAGTAATATTTTAGTGTAAAAGGATAACCAGTATTTAAACCTTTTATGTTACTTTATAAAGTTATTTTACACAATGTTGAAAAATTAATAAGAAAGCTACATATTTTTGCAGCTGCTGCTTTCATTTTCAATGAAATGAAAAAAGCTCTCCAAGAGAAAACCTCAATGAAGAAGAAACACTTTGCACTATCTAAAAAGGAGAAACCCTCATTTATAAAGGTTTGCTGCAGATGACTTAACTAAAAATAAATGAATAGTTCCTATGTGTATAATACATATTTATCTATTTGACTTATGCCTTTATTCCAGCAACTTGCAACATCTGAGGTACAATTTGTTACATTACTTTTGTTTTTTGCAGCACAGGCAGGTGAAGTGACTTCCTCAGGGTCACACAGTGGTGTCAGTACCAGGATTTGAACTGACAAGCTCCGGGTTTGCTGAAATATTACTGAAGAAAGAAAAAAAAACGAAAACGGGCAAATGGGGCTATGCATACAAATGTCTATCCATCCATTATCCAACCCGCTATATCCTAAATACAGGAGCCAATCCCTGCCAACACAGGGCACAAGGCAGGAAACAAACCCCGGGCAAGGTGCCAGCCCACCGCAGGGCGCACACACCCACACACACCCACACACCGCGGACAATTTAGAATCGCCAATGCACCTAACCTGCATGTCTCTGGACTGTGGGAGGAAACCGGAGAACCCGGAGGAAACCCAGACAGACACGGGGAGAACATTCAAACTCCACGCAGGGAAGCGAACCCGGGTGTCCTAACTGGCACCTTTCACTGCGCCACCATACCGCCCGCATACAAACTTAAAAGGTTTAAATAAAACAGAAATATATACCTTTATTTTTACTTCCTTAACTTGAGGAGGGTGTATCCTGTAGCAAAGCCCTAACTTTTTTCATGAAAGCCCCTTTCAGTCAATAAGCCTTAAAAACAGGTGTAAAGCTAAACTTGCAGCACCGCTATTCAATTACACTTGCCTAACGCCTCTCCTAAGGGGAGATACTGTGGGATCTGGGCATCCGTCAAAGCACCAATCACAGGCCGGATTAGAAAGCGGGAAGCTGTGATTTGTTGTCTCCCTTCCATGTAACAATCACAGCCCGTGTTACAACGCACTATGTATGTATGTGTATATGTATATATGTGTATGTGTGTGTGTATGTATGTGTGTATATGTATGTGTATATATATGTTGATATGTGTATATGTAGATATGTATATATATATGTAGATATGTATATGTATATATATATGTTTACATAACCTCTTTAACACACTACTTCTCCGCTGCGAAGCGCAGGTATTTTGCTAGTCATTTATAATTTTGGAGAAATAGGACTGCCTCAAAAGGTGAATTGCGTTATTATATTCAGTTAGTTGTACCTTCAATATTTCATAGTGCACTATCAGTTTAGTTTTTCTCCACTTATGCTTGGGCAGAGTGGTGGCTCTGAGGCTAGGGATCTGCACCAGCAATTGGAAGGTTGCTGGTTTGAATCCCATAAATGGCAGAAGTTACTCTACTCTGTTGACCCCTTGAGCAAGGCCCCTAACCTGCAATTGCTCCATCCTGGGTAGGATATTAATCTGCATCCAGCACTGCAAGCAGGTCCTCCAACGTACAGGGAAAGCTTGAGGGGTTATGGCAGGATTAGCACTCCAGCCACTGTAAAAAAACCTCACATTGTTCTAGCATTATTGAGGTAAGCACTACTACTGGACTAATTGTTTAGAATATCAGCAAACACTGAAGCTGCAGATGTATCAGAATAACGTTTTTTAACAATGCACTTCTCATTAGCTGCAGTTATGAATTTTTCTACATCAAATAATATGAAAAAATGGTCCAATGTACCAATATCAACGACCTTCCTCACTTCAACTTTTAATCCTCCTGAAATGACTAAATTCAGTGTGTGTACTTCCTTATGTGTGGGCAGCCGGACATGCTAGCTAAGATCAAAAGAGTGTAGTAAGTTCATTCATTCTCTTGCTTTTGGGTCACACTGGTTATCCTCATGAAAACTGAAATCACCTACAATTAGGAACCTGTTATAGTTAGTTATTATTATAGATGCCAAGGCTGAGAATTTCTTAATAAAAGATGCATTATATTTTGGAGGTTGTCACACACGTGTGCATGGAAGGCAGCTAAAGGGCTTGAGTAAGGGCAGTTCCGAGGCATGCCGGGATGTGGCAGAGTGCACTGACTCTTTCTCTCCCTTTCCTGTAGACCATTCACGGAAGATTCCACCTGGCTATCTTGATGTCACTTCCAGGACCGAGCCTATGGAAGGAAACCTTGCTGGCTCCGGCCCCTGTGATGTCACGTCTGGGCTCGAACCAATGGCTGAAGAGCATGAGCCCGATCCCTATGACCTCACTTCCTGTCTTCCCCTTTAAAAGCCTGCACCTTTTCCCTATTCCCTCAGTTCCGTCTTGGACTCAGTTATATGCACATCAGTGCACTATTTCATTTGAAAGCAACTTTTGCAGCCAGGAAAACAATTACACAGGTGGCTGCCCCAAACCTTTATATGACTCTGTGTCGAGTTTGTGAATGTGGTGTGGTCGGCAGGATGGAGAAGTCCCAGAAGAGAAGGGGACAGGACCTGCAATACACCCAGGTAGGAGCGTACCAGGGCCGAATTTTTAGGCGGGGAGGGTGTCCCGTGTTTCGGAGTGACCCGGTACAAGCTCTGCACCCAGCATGCTTCACTAGGCAACCTAGGCAGGCCAGGGAGTGTTCAAGAGGGGCTCACAGAATTGGGCTGCTCCAGAAGGGGGAGGCAAAGAGGGCTGTTTATGCTCTCTCGGAGGAGAGTGCCTGCCTCCCTGTGAAGCCAGACCCCCGATCCCCACCTAGGGGTGCCCCAGACTGGCAGGTGAATAGAGTCAAAAACTGGAGGTTCGACCCAGAGTGGCCGACCCCTCAACAAGCCTGGTCCTTATGGGCAAAGGTAGGGCAGTGGCTATGGCCACAGGAAAATAAGCCCTCCCATGTAATAGAGCAGGTGGCTCACTATTGCTTCTGAAAACACTACCCCGTGGCTTCACCCAGCCCATCTGAGGTAAACAGTTTCAGAATATGGCAGAGCTCATAGAGCTCGTAGAAACACAAAGGACGGCCTCACAATCTGGGGGAGCTAAACCATCCCTTGGTCAAAGTCAACCGGAGTACCTCCCAAAACCTAACCCATCTCCAACCCCACGTACAACCCAGAGCTTGTGCTGACATCCCCAAAGTCACGGGTGCACAAACCGCTTGGGAATGAAGAGGAATGCAGGTGGAGGGAGAGGAAGGGTTGGTGTGCTCTGACTAACCTGTTGGCAGTCCCACACACAGGCGTGGTGATCGTAAACGGGTATAAAACCTCTGCTTTGTTCAATTCCGGCAGCAACATTTCCATTGTTGCCTGCCGATTTCTGCTACCACAACAGTGGTTGAAATTTAAGACCAGTATAACCTGTGTCCACAGAGAAATCCGCTGGTACAGGTCCGCCGCTTGTGTCATCAGTTACGGAGGATCAGTTCAGAAATTAACCGTGGCGGTGTTTTGTCTTGGTAGATTAATATATATTGCTTTACTTTCCCCTATTGTATTATTAATATGTAGCCTTAGAATGCCTAATCTCACAGACTTTCCACTGTTTATAAGGTATTATTGTATATAACTTATCCCCACCTTCCCTTCTATATCTATTACCTTAGGCAATTAGATGTAAAAAGACAAGCAGAAGTTACACATAAAATAATGTATTATTGATAATATTCAGAAATAATAACAAAATGCAAAGTATATTTGAATATTGGCAACCATACAACCTGATTAAATGATGATATGTAGTTCAGGTGGCACACAGACTTGTGGTTACTTAAATGTCTCTAGTTAAGGCATCATTGGTGCTCAGCTTTCAGTCACATGTCTGTTCAAAATGGCTGCTGAGCTGTGCTCTTCATTGTGTCTCTTCATCACAGGTTAGCAAGAGAGATGCTTCTTTCAGATGTTGGTTAGTAAGAGAGAGATTGTGAGGTTAAACACATACATTTATAGATGTTCTGTCCAACCCCGAGAGCCAATAGGACATCATGGTACTTAACCCCTTAACCGCCCTCTGCCGGATATATCCGGCACCGTTGTTTTATTGCTAACGCCATACTGCCGGAATTATCCGGCACATTTGCCTGTGGTTATATGAATGCCTGGCAAGTAGTATAACTGACGGTTTGGCGTGGGTATTATTACTACGTTGTATTTCGACAAGTCTGTGGTTGTTTTGGCCGGTCATGTGACGTGATTCGCATGTAACAGCTGTGAATATGGCGAAACGTAAACTGACTTCAAGTGAGGCTTTGCAGGCGATTTTGGACAGTTCTGATCATGATTGTAGCAGTTCTGAAGAAGATTTTAGCGACAGTGATGAGCAGCAACGTGCGCTGCATGATACTGTGAATGAAGACGCATCGGATGACGGCGCTGAGTGGGTGTATCCCCAGCATCTCAGCTGGGCTGCTGCCCGTGGTGAACTACCTTTTCTGCATTCGTTTGAGGGAACGTGTGGCTTTATTGTTGATGTAAACAATTACACTGCTGAGCAGTTTTATGAGCTGTTTGTGTCACCTGATTTGATCAGACATTTTGTTCATCAGACAAATCTGTATGCAGCACAGTTTATTGAGAAAAATCCCAATTTACCTCCACATTCCCGTGTTCGTGCTTGGTTTGACACTGATGAAAACGAAATGAAAAAATTCATTGGGATTTTGATGTTGATGGGAATAATCAGAAAACCAGATATTGAGATGTACTGGTCTACAGATCCTATGTATGCAACACCTATTTTTGCAGCTGTCATGACACGTAACCGATTCTCTTTGCTGCTGAAATTCTTTCATTTGAATAACAACAGAAACGAGCCAGATAAGAAAGATCCAAACCGCGACCACTTGTTCAAGCTACGTCCTTTGATTGATCATTTATTTGAAGCATTTCAGTTGCCCTACATGCCAGGACCGTCAGTTGCAGTTGATGAAAGTTTATTGTCGTGGAAGGGCCGCTTACAGTTTCGACAGTATCTACCATTGAAAAGGGCACGGTTTGGTATCAAGATGTTTTGCTTAGCTGAGAATTCAGGTTACATTTATAGATTTCGTGTATACACTGGCAACTTGCACAACATTTAGTGGTCAATACTGCTTGAATAAATGTAAAAAATGTAAAAAAAATGTAAAAAAGTAAAAAAACGAAAATTGTTCAGATTTCGCCTGGCTTGGGGAATATTTAGGGAGTTGGCGGTTAAAGGGTTAAAGGCCTCTGAGACAAGCCAATTCCAAACAGCCATACCTCAGACCAATGGGGGAATAGAACATCTTAATACCTGCCACCACCAAGACCATATGTCTTTAAGTCTTTCTTGCGGGGCGGGTAGAAATGAATTAAGCGAAGAAACACTAACGAAACCAGTTTAAGGCACATCTTCCCCCAAATCCTGTCGTAAAATTCAAAGAGGCTCAGCCGTAAAAGGGGGGGCAAACACGAATGCCTCTCACCAAAGTAACACTAAATTACATTGCTTTGCCTAAAAATCAAATACAGACATACAAAATATTCATCAAGGTATATGTAAAATCTCACATCACAACAGGCGGTCTTCCCAGATCCTCCACACCCGGTGATACTAGGGCGGGACTGGTCTCATATTAAAAGCGGTGACACATACCACTCCTGGGGTTAACTTGGGCCTAGTTATGGACGGGGATGAGCCGTCTCAAGCTGCCTCCACGCCGCGTAATCAGCCGGCAGAGAGAGACGAAGCGGCCGCCCTGAGTGATGTGGCAACTCCCGGGCCATCACGTGCTGATACGTCATCCACCAGCGCTGAGACGGAACAGGAGGAAACCACGCCCCTTGAGGTTGGCCCAGACCATCTCTCCCTTTTGCAATTTCAATTTAGATAAACGCCGGCTTCTTTTAAAAGGGAGCAGTGGAGTGACGATTCCCTGAAGTTTGCAAAAAATGCAGTGATCCTAGTCAACGGCCAGCGCACTAACTAGTCGATGCCACAGGGACCTCACTTTGTGTTAGAAAATGACCTTCTGTGTCACGTAGCTGAGCATGAAGGGCAGGAGAGAAGGCTACTGCTAATCCCGAGGACCTCCCGGCAGCAGGTCTGTGAGTTAGCACACGTCCACCTCCTAGGTGGCCATTTGGGCACCGAGAAAACCCTGGAGCGGATCAAGCTCCGCTTCTACTGGCCGGGAATCAATGAGGAGGTTCGTCGCTTTTGCAGTTCTTGCCCTGAGTGTCAATTGCGACAAATTCCTAGAAAGGACCATGCTCCTCTTATTCCTATTCCCCTGATTGATATTCCCTTCCATAGAATTGGGGTCGATTTAGTCGGACCCCTAGAGTCCTCAGCCCAAGGACACAAGTACATCCTTGTCCTTGTGGATTATGCTACCAAATACCCCAAAGCTGTTCCGTTGCACTCAGCCACTTCTAAAGCCATCGCACGGGAATTACTAGGGGTCTTTGCGCGCGTAGGCATCCCCAAGGAAGTCTTGACAGACCAGGGGACACCTTTCACCTCGGAGACGTTTAAGGAGACTGCCAAGTTACTGAAAATAAAGCATTTAAAGACCGCGGTGTATCATCCTCAAACCGACGGTTTGGTAGAGAGGTTCAACCAAACTCTCAAACAAATGCTGCATAAGGTGGTCAGCGAGGATGGAAGGAACTGGGATCAGCTCCTCCCCCTCATCCTTTTTGCCTATCGGGAAGTCCCACAAGCCTCCACGGGGTTCTCCCCTTTTGAATTATTGTATGGGCGACAGCCCCGGGGCATATTAGATATCCTAAAAGAAGGATGGGAAGAAGAGGCTCTTCCCTCTACAAACATACTGGAGTATATTGCGCAATTACGCGATAGATTTGGAAAATTCGGTCCCTCCTTAAAAGTCACATGGAAGAGGCCCAAGCAGCACAGGTCCAATATTACGACCGCGGCACGTCTCTCCAAGAGTTCCGCCCGGGAGATCATGTCATGGTCCTAGTGCCTACCTCCCACTCTAAATTGCTTGCCCATTGGCAAGGCCCCTACGAAGTTATAGAGAGGAAAGGACTCGTCGACTATTTGGTGAGTCAACCCAATCGTTGGCCAAGGGAGTGGGTTTATCATGTGAACTTGCTGAAACCGTGGAAGGACAGGGATCCCAATCCCTCCTCCGGCCAGCCCTGCTCACTCTTTGCTCACATGGCTAGCCTTAACTTTGGTGCGGATTTAAGTCCCAGACAACGGCGGAAGCTGGAAACAGTTATCCGGTCTGTCCGGGAGGTAGTGAGTGAAAACCCTGGAAGGACCTCTCTGGTTGAGCACAACATTGTGACAGAGCCCGTGGTTATTGTCCGAGAACACCTGTATCGTCTTCCCGAGGCAAAAAGGCCTGAAGTGGAGCTTGAGATCAAGCACATGCTGGAATTAGGTGTGATTGAGGAAAGTCATAGTCCCTGGTCCAGTCCCATTGCGCTGGTCAGTAAGCCTGGCGGGAGTTGGAGGTTTTGCAATGACTTCCGTCGGCTTAATCAAGTCTCCCAATTCAATACCTACCCAATTCCACGAGTGGACGACCTCCTTGAGAGGCTTGGGCAGACTCAATATTTGACCACACTCGACATGACTAAGGGGTACTGGCAGGTTCCTTTAACGGACTCCATGAAGGTTAAAACCGCGTTTAACACCCCTAGCGGACACTGGCAGTATCGTGTCCTTCCATTTGGATTACATGGGGCTCCAGGAACCTTCCAGCGTCTGGTGGACAAAGTGCTTCGGCCTCATAACTCATACAGTGCTGCCTACTTGAATGACGTGGTCATCTATTCCAGCACGTGGAGGGAACACCTACAGCATGTCCAAGAGGTATTGTGGACGCTGGGGGAGGCCAGGCTCCGGATTAATCCCAAGAAATGCTTCTTTGGATTGAGTGAAGCCAAATATTTAGGCTTCCTGGTGGGCTGGGGTACCGTAAGGCCACAGTGCTCCAAAGTAGATGCCATTTTGAAATGGCCCCAAGCGGCAGGTCCAAGCCTTTCTTGAGTTAGCGGGGTACTACAGCCAGTTTGTGCCCCGGTTCTCAGAGAGAGCGGTGCCCTTGACTGATTTGACAAAGAAGAGGGCCCCAAACATTGTGGTATGGACTGAAAAGACAGACGCTGCATTTAATGACTTTAAGCAGGCCCTTACGTCTGCACCTATTTTGATGGCACCTAACTTTTCTTTGCCTTTCATCCTCCAGACGGACGCTTCGGACACAGGCCTGGGGGCCATGCTGAGCCAAAGTGTCGATGGTGTGGAACACCCCATCATGTTCCTGAGCCGGAAACTGTTGGACCAGGAGACCAGGTATGCAGCGGTGGAAAGGGAGGCTTTGGCGATTAAATGGGAAATAACTCAGCTTGAATTACTACCTGTTGGGCCAGGACCCTTGTCTCGGACCATGCATCTTTACAGTGGATGGCCCTGCACAAGAAGTCGAATCCGCGGGTCAGTCGGTGGTTTCTTGACCTACAGCCGTACAAGTGTTTGCTTGTTCGTCATCGGGGCACTCTCCACGCCAACGCTGATGCTCTTTCTCGGGTTCACGACCTCTCGGTTAGGGTCACCTGACCAAACAGGTCTGGGCTAAGGGGGGGGCCTTGTCACACACGTGTGCATGGGAGGCAGCTAAAGGGCTTGAGTAAGGGCAGTTCTGAGGCATGCCGGGATGTGGCAGAGTGCACCGACTCTTTCTCTCCCTTTCCTGTAGACCATTCACGGGAGATTCCACCTGGCTGTGTTGACGTCACTTCCGGGACTGAGCCTATGGAAGGAAACCTTGCCGGCTCCGGCCCCTGTGATGTCACATCCGGGCTCGAACCAATGGCTGAAGAACATGAGCCCGATCCCAATGACCTCACTTCCTGTCTTCCCCTTTAAAGGCCTGCACCTTTTCCCTATTCCCTCAATTCCATCTTGGACTCGGTTGTATGCACATCAGTATACTATTTCATTTGAAAGCAACTTTTGCAGCCAGGAAAACAATTACACGGGTGGCTGCCCAAACCTTTATATGACTCTGTGTCGAGTTTGTGACAAGGTCTATAAAAGGTTAATACATTGGACATAAACACTCCTTGAATAACCACAGCAAGATACTCGAAAGAGGCAAAAGTACCAAAGCCATCACCTTTACAGTTTAATTGGCTCAAGTAAAAACTGCTATTCAGAACTGCTGTTTCAATTAACACTGCTGCACCATCAAAGCTGAGCCACGTTTCACTCCATCTAAGAAAGCAGACTTTCCTATCACTAATAAGATCATTAATGTAAAAAGTCTTGCTGGTTAATGCTGTAATATTTAGTAAAGCCACATTTAAGGTCTCAGAAGAGCAGAGCAGATTTGGAGTGTTATGGCAGCTTGAAAAGGTACTCAAGTTATTTGTATTTATGCCGCTTTGTGCGGATTTTTTGTTTAATCTGTAATCTGTTATTATACTTCTAATTTTTATATGTGAAATGGTAATTAAGTTATTCACATTAATATAGTGTTAATACAGTGCACGTTTATACTGTAGATGAACCCACTACAGATTTATCACATTCTAACGCAACATTATAGAAAACATTAGGACTAAAATTACTTAGTCAAGGAAGACAGATTACCTTTGAAATATTGCTGGAGAGGACCTAGGCAACAAATGTCTTTGGATGCAGGCCATGACATTAATAAAAAAAAATGCTCTCTCCCAGAAGAAGTCCCAGTTGTCAACAAAGCCTATTTTCCACTGAAGGTTCTCATCCATGTGCTTAGGACCAGGAGCCGACTGTAGGTTTCATCTGATCTACAGAGTGTTGAAAGTGGCCCTGATACAACAATTCTTGCAGCCCTGGCCCTCTCCTTCGTGGCCTGAATGAAGGATGTGAAGTCCATCTTCAGGAGTTCTGACTGTCATTTGTTGATGCCACTGTGGATTACAGTTTTCCCAGTAGTCCTGCCCTTGTGCTTCTCACTGACTATTGGGGCTCTTCTTTCTACATCTTTAATTTTGTGTGCCAGAGACACATAACAGAAACATTTTACAGTCAGATCAGGTGGCACAAGATCAAGTCTCTCATAACAACCATGTCACCACTGTGTGTTGGCACAGAGGGGGAGCAGAGTGGGTCAGAAGGATTGTGAGTGACGATGCTAGATTGAGGAAGTTGAGATGACTTTGACTTGGGCCCCTGCCTACATTGTCATTGTCTAGAGCAGGAACCAATGAAAAACTAACTCGGCTCAGGTTGCAAGCAGCTCCACTAGGAGTAGAGGTAGCCAAAATAACCCATTGGTGAAGTCTGTCAGAGGTGAGCTTTCTGGTCCCCGAAATGCTTTCATCTGCATTTCACTTCTTCAAGCAACATGTTTTAATTGTAGATCATTTGTTCATCTGTGCCATGTTGTTGGCTAGGGGTTCTACATTCAGATAACTATCCATAGTACATAAAAAAAATCATCATAAAAGAACATCCCCCTGTTAACTTGTTTTGGCACCAGCACACCTATCCTGAAGAACAGTCAAATCTGACTGAAAAAAAATGAAACACATTAAGAATCAGGTGCTGTGGGCTGAAGTAAGCCTACTGAGAGACTCTGAAAAAAGCTGGGAATAGAGAAAAAAATACAACAAGCAACTGACAGAAGCAGAACAGGAAGTCATTAAAATTTGTTAAAGTCAATGACCCCTGTCTGATCAGGATATCAAACAATTGCTAATTTGTTATTAGATTTTAAAAGTTTTTTCTAAAACATGGCACCTCCAACCACAACCTATAGACATTTCCAGCAGAGAACAATCATTTTAAAAATTTTGATTTCTTATATGTAGAAAAGAGAAAAACCCAGTCACAGGGGATGCACAAACCAGTGTATTTCTTCGTGCCAGTCCCAAGTTTAGATAAATGGGGAGGGTTACGTCAGGAAGGGCATCTGGTGTAAAATTTTGCCAGATCAACATGCGGACAATAATACAGATTTCCATACTGGATCAGTTGAGTCCCGGGTTAACAATGACCACCAACAGTACTGTTAGCCAACAGGGTGCAGGTGGAAATTGGGCTACGGCTGGCCGAAGAAGCAGAAGAAGAGGAGGTAGACGTGTCTGGAGGAAAGAGGAGAGGAGAGGTTTGGAAATCTGTGTTTTAAACACAGAAGCGAAATGGAACAAATTATTCAAAGGTCAAGTAGTAGCACGGTGGCGTAGTTGGTGGCGCTGCTGCCTCGCAGTTAGGAGACCCAGGTTCGCTTCCTGGAGCCTCCCTGCGTGGAGTTTGCATGTTCTCCCCGTGTCTGCGTGGGTTTCCTCCAGGTGCTCCAGTTTCCTCCCACAGTCCAAAGACATGCAGGTTAGGTGCATTGACAATTCTAAATTGTCCCTAGTGTGTGCTTGGTGTGTGTGTGTGTGCACCCTGTGGTGGGCTGGTGCCCTGTGTTGGCTGTGATTGACTCCAGCAGACCTCCGTGACCCTGTAGTTAGGATATAGTGGGTTGGATAATGGATGGATGGTCTGATTGGTGACTCACAACTCAGCTCATCATTTCTGTCTTTAGTAATGTCTCCCATCCATTGCACTCTGAATTTCAGTTACTTCCCTCTGGAAAAAGGTTACTGTTGCCAAAAGCAGAACAAAAAGATATAAAAATAGCTTTGTTCCAGCAGTTATCACACAGCTTAATACATCTTAGATTTAGGAATTATTTATTATATTCATTTTTACGATTTTGTGTGTTTTCATGAAACCTTTTATTTCATCACGTGTTTTTATTGTACGAGAATTGAATTCTATGTGTGTGTGTCTCTGTTTTTACTCATTTGTTGTCAAGAAGAATGGCCAATCTTTTGTACTGCAACACAAAGTAAACCTAACCTAATGTAACCTAACCTGTGGTGGTAGATGCATTATTCTGTCAGCTACCACTACCATGTACCTTTTGCCTGGTATTGATTTTATCCTATCAACATAGACTATAACCAGGTGTTTAAACAGACCTTCTGATGTTGGTATATGTCCTAATGGTGTGGTAAATCCTTTCCTCATATTGATTTTTGCACAAATTTCACAATTTGTCAAAAAATCTTCTACTGTTGCTTGCATGTAGGGAGACCAGTCACCTTGATTGCTAACTTTCCTAAGTACCCAATTGCACAATGGTCAAAACCATGCACATCTTTTATCAATAGATTTAAGAGCACTGAATGGGCTACAATGAGGCTGTCAAGTGACCTCCACAGTCCTTGAGCATTTTGTGAGCTCCTCTTTGGTTCCTTATACTTATCTTACATCTCTGTCTTGCATAGCAATTATGTATTTTTCAGTAGCTCCTGGTTCTATGATGACAAAAGGTGTAAGTGCAGCAAAAATGGTTTAGAGACCATTTTAGGCTTTGTCTGCAAGGTTATTATGTTTATATCCTAAGTCACCTCCCTATCTGAGTGCCTGGCACGTAATTAGGGCCAGACAGTTTGGTAACATCATAGCTTTAATCAATTTCTGAATTTGTTCATAGTGCTGAACAGGAAACCCATCACTTTTCTTGAATCGCCTTTGTTTCCAAATTGCCCCAAACAAATGACAAACACCATGAGCATATGCCAAGTCTGTAAAAATATTTACACCTTTGCCTTTTCCTGATCTGTATGCTTCAGTAAGTACCTTGAGCCCTGCAAGTTGCAATGAGCAAGGTTGCACACACTTCTGGGAAATAGTAATACCAACTTTTCCATTTTTACTCAACAATTTCATAGGCAGCATGATACCACTTTGTGATCCCATTAACAAGAGCCATCAACAAAATATGTACAATCTGTGTCTTGGAGAGGAGAACATTCTATATCTGGACATAACCTAGTGACAGCTACTGATTGTACTATGCATTCATGTGGTTCTCCTTTTACAGGTACAAATTCTGCAGTGTTAAATGGCTCACATCTCTGAAGCGTGACGTGCAGGTATGTCAACAAGGGCAGAGCAGATGTCAATCTTGCTGGTGTCAGAACCAACGTGCCTGTGTTTATTATCAGCTCTTCAAACTTATGTGTTTAAATTGTAACAGGATATCCCATTATAATGGATGAAGCATTGTCATAAGAGTACTGTACTGCAGCTAACCCTTGGAAATGCAGAGGGTACCCTTGAGCAACATCTACTTCTATAATAAGCAAAAAGTTGATTCCCCCTTCCTTTGCAAGTTTTATGAATCATGGACTGCTGTAGCAAATCCACTGTTTCTAACATACAAGAGAAAAGGTCTGTCATAATTTGAAAAAGCAAATGTAATTGCAAGTGCTGATTGCCTCTCTTATTTTAGGCTTTCAAAAACTACATCAGCATCATTGTCCATTCTAAGCAATTCTTCAGATTATTTAATCCAGAATTTTTCATTATGTTGTGTAGGTTTAGGTTTTTATAACATAAACTGGAACCCAATCCAAACTAAATCTAGTCATTCCCAAGAAAGCCATCATCTGGCTTACTGTTATCGGGTTTGGGGGCCTTGCTAATTCCCTTAAATTGTGTTAAAGCAATTGCTTTACTTCCTTGTGAGACAATCCTTCCTAAATATTCAACTACAGGTTCACATTACTGTTTGAGTTTGAAACTTTGTGTCCTCCTTGAGCTAGGCTGTTAAGTACAATGGTGCTCTAAAGTAGGCTTCTTCTGGGCTTTGTGTCCCCGACTCTGCCTTCAGCGCTCTTGGATCAAACCTCATAGGGTAGTCTTGTTTCAGGGCCCTCCATAAATCAATTAATAGGGTATTAAAGGTGTGTGCATTAACAGCAGCCTGCCGATGATGCCAACCATGCCATATTTATCCAGTATGTTCCATTTTGGCTTGTAGCCACTGCTCTTGCTAGTATCACTTTCAAATCCCCCACAGGCAGCAGCTTTCAAATTGTTTTTTCCTCAAATGCTTTAATCCATTTGCTGGACCTTCGTGCATGCTGGGGTGGCTAGTCACCAGGTTCTCTAAATCTTTCATCGCCAATGGAGTGTACTGAGCTCTGTTTCCCTTAATTAAAACTGGCATCTGATTTTTACCTGTATTATAATCTTTCTGCATACCACATCTTTTTGGTGGCTTCAAGGTTGTGCTATCCTGAAGTCCACTCTACCCTCTCTGTTTGTCAGGAGAAAGAGGATCCTTCATCCACAGCTTACCCTCCCACTATTTATTTACACTGTATATTACTTTTGTGAAGTTCTTTAATTATTTCTGCAATCTCTCTTTTAATAATTTCAATTGTTTTATTTAGTAGATAATCCTCATAATTTTCTTCAGTGCCTTCACTATGGTCTAAAAAGACAATAAAATCTGCTGGATCTGGTGTTCTGTGCTGCAGTTTAGACTGTGGGTGTTCCCTTCCTGGGAGCTGCATAGTTTTGAATCCTTGTCTCAATATTGTGTCATGGTATGCCTTTATACCTTCACTCGGTACTTGGTTTACTTCTAAATTGGTTGCCATGTACTCATCTAATAATTTTATTGCCTATCATTAGATTTTTTTTTTCCCACCAAGATCATTCTTCTGTTCTCTCATATATTTTTATTTCTTAGCAATGGTAGTATCTTGTTCCCAAAACTTTTATCCAAATTAGTCAATCAAGCAATCTTCTTATTCTTTACAGATAACCACAATAATAAATACACACATCATGACACTGCACAGTCAGCTGTACATTCCATAGTTTTCAGTACAACTTTTTTTTTTTTTTTAATATATATTTTTCTATATACTTTGCACTTATCAAAGTAACATCTTCCAACATAGCGTGGTCAGAGCTCTATAAGAAGACATCATAAATTCATACATTTTTAGCTTTAAAACTAATGTGGAGAACTTTTTATTTCCCAAAGTATACATTTTCAAAACATTTTCAAAACTAATTGTAATATTTGTCCTAAATTAATTCAGAGCTCTGCTTATTTGACTATTTACATTTTTCACCTTGTGCACACACAATGTACTTAGTTTTCAGCAACTGTTTATTTATAATTTATTTAAATGGTACCAACAACAATTTTAAGATTAAAGGAGCTAAAGAATTAATTTTCAGATCACTTCAAGCATGCTTGTCTTCCTTTTAAAATCCACTTATGACATTTCTTTTCCATCGTTTCACTTTAACCAAATGAATTAACTAGTGTTCTCAACCACGTTGCGTAAGATCTTTCCATTCATTCAAACACCACTGGATCAGTCTGTAAGTCTTCAAAACGTCACAGCTCCGACTATTCTCTACACTTTCAATTCAGCCTAAGAATAGTCCCTCTCATCACGTTTGAACTACATTAACCAGAGATTTCCATGTTCATTTTTCTCTCTCCACTCACCCACTCACACACATACACACACAGCTTAGTCAAAGCTTGCACACATTAAAATTCCAGCAAACTGCATTCAATTCACACAGCACCATTGAGAGGATAAGGGGTTTGAAGTGACTTTGCACCAAGGCCACAGATTTATGTGAGACACGTACAAACAAAAACAGAAGTCAGCTTGCACCGAGTACCTTCAAAACCGAATACAGACACCAAAGTTAGGGGGCCAACTAAAAGAAAAGACATAAAGCTGCAATAGAACTGACCTCCTTTAAGCAAGCACACACATGCATACACACAGAAAAGGTGGGGCTAGGACAAGAATTTGAAGTTAGCAGCTTAGTCTATAAAGCCAGACACAGGCAGATTCCAAAAAGTATACATAAGTATACATATACATAAATATATACACATATATTCACTACTCTCTTACATCTATTTTTCTTATTCAGTTATGCTTCTCAGTAACAAGTTTATTTTATTTTCATCTGTAAATTTGTCTTTTTATGAAATCCTTGTATTCTCTTGTTACTGAGTATGATCAGCCAGCCCACACCTAACTCCCCTGCACTTTAATCATTTTTGTCTACTTTATTAGCATGAAATGGAATGCTCTCAGTTGCCACCGTTCTCTTTTTATATGTATAATTTTTTAAATTTACCACTCATTGTATTTGAACTACTTTAGCTCTTATGTCTCTAGTTTCTACTCCTTTTAACAGTGGCACTGTCTTGTCATAACGTTTCTTAACGTGCATCTATGGAAAGGTGCTCTATTACAAGATCTCACTCACACTTTTATGTGTTTGGTTGTCTCTCGTTACCCACTACTTGGGTTCCAGAGCTCACAGTCACACTTGTCTCTGATCCTGTGGGTTATGTTACTACCACTGAAGGATAGTGGAGCTTATAGATATTCACCTGTTAAGTACCTTCTCTCATATGCAGCAGGATCAGAGCTTTCCTCTGCTGGTTCACCCTTAAGTGACTATCCAAGACAGATGCATTTTTCTCACAGTTTTTGTGAGCAGACTCCCTAGCACAGTCAGACATTCAATTTTTTTTCTCATTCAGGGATAGGGCACTCACATGTATGTGTTTATACCATACTTAATCACTATTGGCTTATTTACACTGGTATAGAACTTACACTACACTATTGTTATACAAATCTTTCCTATACCAATAAAACCTACACTGATACTAAAACCTACTCTGCACAATTTGTATTTAAAATATCCCTATACAATCTAAAAGTCAAAAACTTCAGTTCTGAAATCCAAACTTAAGTCCATATTACAATTTTTCTCTACACCTATCCTAAAATTCCTATCTGATACACTGCAACAAATACCACAGTGCCGTATAAAAGCCAGTACTCTTTAGTGACCTACCTGTTTAGCCCTCCGTAACAGAGTGGTACCCAGAGGATTTTTGCCTGCCCATTCAGCCCTCCGTAATAAAGAGGAACACAGGTCTTTGCAAACGATTATGCGCTCCTAATATAATGGAGCGTTGTCTGTACACGCATGCAGGTCTTGTACTTTAACACTAGAATTACCAGAGCCTACGAAAAAACTCGTAGATCTGGTCCATCTTAAATCCGTTCGCAACTCTCCCTCAGCGTCTTTTGTCCTGTAAATGTGCCGATTAAGACAAGCAGCCTGCTATTCCATCCCCCACCGTCGCAGACCGTGCACAAACTTCTCCCAGCTCATGCCTTGATTGATTATCTGGGAGTGAAGTGCCGGAGTTTTAGAGTGGAAATAATAGATTGTTATTTGGAACACATGCATTTCATGTGTGTTCCATTTCTATAATAATCTGTGTAAACACATTGTTAAAACAGAAACGTTTGTCATATTTTAGTAGTAAATGACAAAATGTTGGCATAAACTATATAATGTGTGAAGCCTGAAGTCCAAAGATCAAATAAAACACTTTCACAAAAGGTTCAAGGACGATATGCGAACGGATTTAAGGTGGGCCGGATCTACGAGTTTTTTCGTAGGCTCAGATAATTCTAGTGTTAAGTAATTATTTACAGTATACCCCCAATTCTGCTCATCCACGGTTTCCTACTCATTTTTAATTTTAAAATTTAGGGAGTCTTCTAACCGATTATACTTTGGCACGGGGAAGTCCCTGTGAAACTAACACAGTTTAGTCTCTTGCACCAAAACAATCTCTCAAAACAAATATTGTAGTTGCAGTTACATATATGTATATATATTTCCAAGAAAAAAATGTTGATATACACAAAGATTTAAGTATAACTATGAACTCACCTGAAGCTATACTTTCAGAACAATTTTTCATGCCAGTCCTTGGAACAATTTTTTTTTATCACTAGACACAGAAGTTTACATTTTATACCCTAAATTTGGGGTTTTCTGCTACAATTCACACATCTTCTACTTCCTTCTGTTACTCCACAAAATTATATTTATTTTTTTACCTTTTATTTTCTCATGCATTTCAATTCTGGAATAAATCAAATACATAGTTCTGGATTACTGGTGTGAGGTCAATGCCTTTTTCTGGTAGTGCTGGATACAGGGCAGGAAATAGGCAGTCTTGAATACAGTCGTAGCCAACCGTTTTGAGAATGACGCAAGTATTGGTTTTCACAAAGTTTGCTGCTTTAGTGTTTTTAGACCTTTTGTCAGATATTTCTATGGTATACTGAAGAATAATTACAAGCATTTCATAAGTTTCAAAGGCTTTTATTGACAATTACATTAAGTTTATGTCAAGAGTCAATATTTGTACTGTTGGCCTTTCTTTTTCAAGACCTCTATAATTCTCCCTGGCATGCTGTCAATCAACTTCTGGGCCAAATCCTGACTGATGGCAGCTCATTCCTGCACAATCAATGCTTGGAGGATGTTTTGGTACCATTCTTTATCCATGGCTCAGGATCACAGGCACCACCAAGTGCACAACTTGCTCAGGAATGGCAGCAGGCAGGTATGAGTGCATCTGCACGCACATTGAGGCGAAGACTTTTGGAGGATGGCCTGGTGGCAAGAAGGGCAGCAAAGAAGTCACTTCTCTCCAAGAAAAACATCAGAAACAGACTGATATTCTGCAAAAGGTACAGGGATTGGACTGCTGAGGACTGGGGTAAAGTCATTTTCTCTAATGAATCCCCTTTTCAATTGCTTGATCCTGAGCCATGAATAAAGAATGGTACCAAAACATCCTCTAACAGCAACTTCTCCCAACCATCTAAGAACAGTTTGGTGACAAAACAATGCCTTTTCCAGCATGATGGAGCACCGTGCCATAAGGCAAAAGTGATAACTAAGTGGCTTGGGGAACAAAACATCAAATTATTGGGTCCATGTCCAGGAAACTCCCCAGACCTTAATACCATTGAGAACTTGTAGTCAATCCAAAACCCACAAATTCCAACAAACTCCAAGCATTGGTTATGCAAGAATGGGCTGCCGTCAATCAGAATTTGGCCCAGAAGTTGATTGACAGCATGCCAGGGTGAATTGCAGAGTTCATGAAAAAGAAGGGCCAACGCTGTAAATATTGACTCTTGGCATAAACTTAATGTAATTGTCAATAACAGCCTTTGAACTTATGAAATGCTTGTAATTATACTTCAGTATACTATAGAAACATCTGACAAAAAGATCTAAAAACACTGAAGCAGCAAACTTTGTGAAAACCAATACTTGTGTCATTCTCAAAACAAGTATATGAGGATTGTTTCTAGTATAATCCGTCTCCCACTGCTTCCCCTGCAACATCACCAAAAGGATCAACACAGCTTCCTGACTTGATCACTTTTTATCCTGTTTCTAATTGTGACCTATTCAACCTTACTGACCTCCTAGCCACAACTCCATTTTAATTTTTCTGTTTTAATTGAGCTTGTTTCTTCATTCCCGGGTTGGCAGGGGATCTGGAAGTGAAATGAGCAGGATTAGAAATTGTCTAAAAAAAAAAAAAAAACGAAAAAAAAAAAAACTTCACAGTACCATCTATCCCTGCTTTGCAATTGGTGGGATCATACCACTACCTGAAACGTTTTTTTATTCCCTCATATGCTCATGACACAGTGGTGTGCTACAGTGACATTCATCGGGTTGGAGGTCCTTGTGTGAAAGTGTAGCGGTCAGGGGCCGCTAAGATTCACACCGTCAAAGATGACGGTGATTTATTTATTTTAATAGCAGAGATCCCAGGAACGTCCCCAGCCTTGGATCGACCCACACACACACTCACACCAGAGACAATAAAGCACACTGGGAATGGCAAACAATTACAAATATAATGACCCGAAATAAGTAATGAAATAGTAATACCACCCCTGACCCCTTCGGCGATATTACACATAAACAAAATAAACACAAACACCACACAGCAAAGTCCATATATACAAAACAGGTTGAAAGACGAAAAGTGACCAAGTTAAGTCCAGCGATCTGTATGTTGAAATGGAGAAGGAAAAATACAGTCCTACCGGTAGTTACTGATGATGTTGATGGTTGATTCAGGAGCGCTCCACTCTTCCGGAAAACCAAATAATCCAACACAGTTCTCAGTGTACAGGTAGACAGACAATCCAGACTCCCAACAAACGAATACAGTCCAGGACAAAAAGATTAGAAAACCAATAACAGCAGGCAGAAACGACAGATAACCGCAACAAAAACAAAACAAAAAACTTTTTTTCCTCTTTGCCCTCCTTTTAACTGCCTGTGGCTACCTTTGACCCCCAGCAGCCCCAGCCGGGACTGCTGGGAGATGCAGTTCTTAAGTAGCACTGCTACAAAAGTGTGAGAAGCACAAGTGCTACATAACAATTACTCATCGGTATGCTAAGAAAACTTGCCGGCATACTCTAAATTGAAATTGAAAGAGCACTGCTTAGAAAACAAACAGGGAAGAAGATGTATAGCAGACAACCTCCTGGTATGGTACTTGAGCCCATGACACTTGAACTGTAAAACTGCACACCTCAATGCTAACTAATACAAAACAGTACTTAAAAATCAAACATAACCTTGAATCTTCATCAAACATGTCATTCTCAATCAAGTCAAATCTTTTTTCAGAATCAGACTCAAGCATTGTGCATAATGAGTAAAGATGAGAGATTACAAAAGAATTATATTTGTTGCCATTTTCACACAGCTGTGACATGTAGTACAAATGACCAATCAGGCACATATACATCATTAGGATGCTCTGAACCTCAGCTATCCAATGGCAATAAACCCTTAATAGTTGTGGCTCAATGCAGGTGGAACCATTGATAAAAATCAGACTAACTCAGCTGTGATCTGCTGCTTGTCGTGGGGTATAAGTGTACAAATCGCATATTTTGATAAAGAAAGTGCAGACAACATGTAAATGTATGATTTATTTGAAAGAAGACACCTTTGGGTATGTAAAAACATCATTATTGCTTTTGATTGCCTTGTGGGTTTATTGCATTGTGCTCAAACAACTTTGAAATATGGCAGTGTTCTACCAGTGGAACACCTCATGCATAAGTGGTTAAGCTGGAGAAGGCTCATCTTGCATCTTCAGTGTTGGGTTTTGCTTTACTTTTAATAACCTGCGGCTATTGTCTTGCATGTTTTCTCAGTCTTTAAATGACTAAGCTGCATGGATATTAAGTAGCCTATGAGAAAATAGTTGCTTTCTCCTCATATTGCTTAAGAATACAGAGAAAGTAGAGTTCCATATGTTATGATTTGATCTCAGTACATTACCCAGCCCGGTCCAAATGTCAACAAATAAAGGACTTATTGTGGAAACTGGTATTAATTAAAGTAAGTTAAGACAGCAGTTTCTTTGGGTTTCTTGGCATTGATGGAAATATGCAGTCAGTTCAGGTAAGATCCACAGAGAGCATTCAGTTGTTGCTGTTGCTAGTTAGGAGTTGGGGCTCAGTATAATGCTGTGATTCTGAACATGCTCTGTTCCACCTGTGAATTGACCTATCTACATCATAGGCACATCACTTTGGAAGTCTTCTTAAAAATGAGTAAATTCACATAGATCATTGCAAAGAATATGTGTATCTTTACTGTCAAAACTGCCTTCAGCTCCCTAGTTAGACAAGCTCTGAGAACCAAGCTATTCACTTATGAACTTGTTTTTTGCTTCTGAACTTTCCCAGGCAGCAACACTAACTCAGTACAGATTTTATCTGGTTTGTGAGTGCCCGGAAACTCTCCAAAAACACCTGGAAACTGCTGTTAATGTCAGTGCTGCCTAACCAGTTGTGGCCTGTCCAACTCACTGGGTTGCTACCATGACCTTTACAGACATGGAGTGAAGTATTACGCACATTTTATCCTTGACTAAATAGTAATTTGACAAATGGTTATCTTATTAACTACTCACTGACTAAGAGAATGACCAGTACAGACATTCAGAACCATTATTGCCCTTCTCTGTTTTACTGAATTAGAACAAGGCACCTGTGCAAAGTTGTGAAGTGTGGTTTTAAGCAGTATTCTAACCTGGAATTCTTCTTAAACAAAATTTTGTATTCTGTAAATAACTCATATCCAATTTAGTCTACTTGCAAAATGAGCCAGAAGATACAGTGGCTAGCTTTATTATACATACAGTACTGTACTTAAACATTTTAAACCAACCATACATGAAATGTTGATATGGTGAAGAGGTACCTGTAAGACTGTAGAGTTTGACCTGGACAGGGTAATGTTCATCCAGAAGTTTCAGTTAACACATCCATATTACTAACTGAGAATGGTAAACCGGAAGGCACAGATGCAGGTCTCGGTAAACCGGAAGGCACAGACACAGGTACACGGCGATGGACCCAGGAGACATAGTGCGCAGGCGCCTACAGCGTGCGTCTCATAAACCGCAAGCGAAGACTGATCCACCACGAACGAAGGAGTTATGGCTCAAAAACGAAAGAGCTCAACTAACATAAATAAGACATGAAGCAACAATGCGCCCATAGCTAACGACTAACGACACAGCCACACAGAAAAGAGGATTCTGCACTGCACCCCAGAGTCAAACGGAAGACACTACAACGAGCCCAGACAATACGGAACCCTAACCGCCCACACTACACAGCATAGTCAAACCCAATATAGTACGGAAGGTGCAGGCGCCTACAACGCGCGTCCAACACACCGCAGGCAAACCCCCGAGATGGTACAGAAGTCCCAGAGATACGGACTCCACAGCATATGTGAATCACATTCCAGCAATACAATAATATGAGTACTCACAGAAAAAACAAACACAAGACGCTTCGGCGTCCCGCCCCACAATCAAACCGGAGAGAGTACGGAGTCCCCAAACGTCCACAAGACACAGCATAGTCAAACCCGAGATAGTACGGAGGGCGCATGCGCCTACAACGACAACCACATAAAACACACACACGGCACCGGAGGTATAATATTAATAAACGAACGCTCTGTATTAAACGGACAGAATCCCCAAACGTCCAGAGTACACAGCATATGTGAAGTACATTACAGTGATACATTACTAACAGTACAACCACAGAACACACAGACACGAGACCAGATGGAGGAGTACGGAACCGTACACGCCCACACTGCACGGCATAGTCAGACCCGACATAGTACGGAAGGTGCAGGCGCCTACAACGCACGTCTAAAACGCCGCAGACAAAAACCCAGGATAGTACAGACGCCCCAAAGATCCGGACTCCACAGCATATGTGAATCACATTACAGTAATACAATATTATAAGTACTCATGGAAATAACAAACACAAGAGGCCTCAGCGTCCCGCCCCACAATCAAACCAGAGAAAGTACGGAGTCCCCAAACGTCCACAAACCACAGCATGGTCAAACCCGACATAGTACGGAGCGCCTACAACGACGACCACAGACAACACACACACACACGACACCAGAGGTATAATATGAATAAACGAACGCTCCGTATTATACGGACAGAATCCCCAAACGTCCAAACTACACAACATATGTGAAGCACATGACAGTGATACATTATTAATGGTTGCTAACAATACTGTTCACTTAAATGACGCCAATCTCCCATTAAAGCTGCATTTGCCATGACAATCAACAAATCCCAAAGAAAGACCATGGATAGAGTCGGCCTTTACCTCTCTGAGCCTGTATTTAGACATGGACAACTTTATGTAGCCTTCTCAAGAGTTCGGCATTCATGTGACGTTAACGTTAAGATTATAATAACTCCATACCAAGGAAAAATCATTCACGGACAACACGCCATCTATACTAAAAATATTGTGTATATCTGTACTTCCTATATACGTCATCTACACCTTTACACTCCAATATATCTCATACATAGATCTGCACATCTATACCTACATAACATAACAATTAAACTGCTACTGTCATTTACATATATTGCATAGACCTGCAGATATCGTGGCAGTGAACATGATACATATGTAACAATCACCAAGAAAGACAATGATCTCTATCAAATGTATTTCGGGTTACCCAAGACCAGGGGTTGGCGAGCGAAACGAGCAGGGGGCGGAGCCCTCTAGTCTGTAAGGATTCAGACCAAAAAATACAGCACCAACTGAATGATGATTTATTGGAAGGTAAATCTACACAGGCATATATGTATTTATAGGTAGACTCCAGTGAATGAAAATGGGTGTACAGAGAGGAATGTAGTTTTCTGTCATCACAAGCACAGTATCTCAGGGAACATCAGTACAATTAAATACAAATTAAACACAAATTATTATTATTCCCCTTGTGGAGATGACTACACGTGTCTGTCTCTTTCAACTAGTGCAACATCCCACAATGCTTTGAAACCTGACTGGCTCTTTCTTTCTAACCGTTCGGACTGTATATACATGCTTCATTTGACATAGAATATTCCTAGTCCTAACCTCAATCCAAAATGTTCAGCAGATGTACCACAAACGTTTACATAATTGTACAACTCAAACACCATTAGTCTACATAAGTGCTAAGGATCTCCTTAGTTCTTTACAATATAAACCCTCTGCTATGTCAAACTGCCAATAAATATGTATACATTAAATCAACACAAACATTTGTGAGACACAGCACCAATGATCAAGATGATCTAAACAGTAAAATGTATACTACTGCAAAAACACTACTACTCAAAGTTTGATATTTGGACAGACAAACTAGACTCTCACATTTTGAAGATGGCCATTTACAAACTAAAAAAAATAGTTAATGACAGCCTAATAAATATGCCAAAAACTAATTTCAACTGAAACAGACTAGCTCCCTGTTTCTTTTGCGATTATGTTGTGGCCACTACTGAAAATCATGGATCTTGCTTTATTCTATCAACTTCAATTTCCAGTTCGTACATACATACACTAGCAGAAATAAGCAGCTGCCTTTCTGGCTGATGACAAGACTGATCTGTCTTCTCTTTCACTAATGTAGTTCTATGGAGAGACTTCTATCGACCCTTGGTCACTGTTCAGTTAATAAACATAAACCCTTAACAATAAACAGAAATAATGCAAAGAAAAGTTAAAAGTTTAGCAAAGACAAACTCCAATCTAATAAAGTTATCCACCAATGGGGGTTTAAAGCTGTATTACACAGCTACACTTTATGTTTGACAAAATATCTTTCAGAAAGCCATTTGATAAACCACCAACACTTAACAGCTTTGTACTCCTACGACGTCACTACATTATCCAGTACAGTTCTGCAAAGAGTTGAAATATTTGAAATGTATACAAAGTTATTATTTTCAGCATTACTGAACACTGTAACAAATAACCCCTTTCTTATATACCTGTCCATTTAAGATTAAGATTTGTCCATTAAATGTATTTATTTAAGACTAGCAAAATACCCACGCTTCACAGTGGCGAAGTACTGCTTTAAAATTTTTATTAAGAAGAACAATAAACTTTTTAAACTGAGGGAAAATATACCAATAATTATTTGTTAAGGATCTCTTTGTATACCACGTTGTCAGTTCGGCCCTCTGGTTGTAATATGACCAAGGTGTGCGCTGAGCTTACTTTTGAGCATGCCACATATAGCTGGCCATGTGAAAAGCAATCTTGCCTCAAATCAATGACAACCTTTTGTAGGGTCTGTCCCTGAGACTTAATTGTCATTGCGAAGCAGCGCCTTACTGGAAATTGGAGGTGTTTGAATTGAAATGGGTTTCATCGATAACTTCGCATCCAGCTTTTGAGAGTTTAAACATTTATAAACATCAAAGTGTCCACTACTCAAATCGTCACCTGTGAATCTAAGATGTTTAAGAGGCATTGGCGGTTGTCCAATGGTGTAAAATATTTGGCCATTTCGGTACACTTGAAAGCGACAACCGAACAATTAAGCGGCAGCCATCAACTCACATGCAGAACCATAGGTGAAGGGCTTAAGCATTTCACTCTTATAGTGCTCCTATGTAGTATAATTATCCCCTGTACCATCAACAGTCCACACCTTGAACCTGTCCCAGTCATTCAATACATAAGACACAATGTTCCTCCGGATATCAAGAGTGAGCCTGATATGGCCGTGCAATATGTAACACAGAGAATGGAAAAGGCAGTCGCCATCTCCGGGCATGGAAACCACTCGGTAAGTGACAGTTCTTTGATTGATGGTGATTACCTCGATAGACATGTTAATGGGGGTACGGTTGGAACGATAAAGGAAACGGGTACCTGAACAATGTAAACTAAGTCTAAAATACCTACACGATAACTATAATCGTAATAAACGAACAATAAAACAGCGGAGGAGCCGTGGATTAAATAAAAAGGCTGTAGTTATCAGCAGGGAGACGTGAATACCATGGCAAAGCAAGGAAGGGAATGAAGAGACCGGAGCGACAGACTGCCTTATATAGGCAGGCAGCCAACTACATGGGAGGTGTGGGGATGGGGGACCCAACGGCGCCTCACACGGCGACTGAGCTGCAGGCTATGGACGTATATATGTACGTAAGTAGGATTCAGTTAGCGTTAAAAATCCGCGTACCAAATTTCTTGAAGATGGGCCCATAACTAACAAAGACCGTTGGAAAGTTCAATATGGTGGCTGACAGTGGCATCATACCACCGAAATAAGTATGTACATCGGTTTCGGTTAGCGCAGGGAAGCCGCCTACCAAATTTCGTGAAGATGGGGCCATAAATAAGAAAGTTTAACATGGTAAACGTTGTCGACCATTATGACCGTTATGCGTAGAATTTCGAAATGAAACCTGCTTAACTTTTGTAAGTAAGCTGTAAGGAATGAGCCTGCCAAATTTCAGCCTTCTACCTACATGGGAAGTTGGGAGAATTAGTGATGAGTGAGTCAGTGAGGGCTTTGCCTTTCATTAGTATAGATATTCTGTTTTTCAAATCAAACAACTTTACCACAGATAAAAGAAAGAAAAACATTTGAAACACTGTATACATGTGCACTGACAGACTGTGTATTGTCAAGACATTGTGTCTTCTGCATAAGCAACTGAGGCATTTACTAGATGAGTAATATTATGAAGAGCTCACATATAAACAATGCATGTGCAAGTAAACAAAAGAAAACAGCTGTTTTTCATATTCCTGATTTATTTACTTTTTAAAAAATTTTAAAGCACTACTGATGACAGAAGTCTTGCTACTAGCAAATTTGTTCTTTTTACACATCAATAAGCTTCACTCCTGTAAATGCAGAATACAGTAAAAGATATTCATTTTATTCTTCTTAGCAAGTTTACATAAAGGCACTATTTAATAACTCCCAAATTTACATATTAAGAATACAGACATTTGTAAATATATTTAAAGAATAATTAATCTTGAATAGTTATCTCCTTTTCTTCTTGGATCCAGAGGTAATTTGTCCATCAGCAGGTCCTTGCCTTTCAATGCCAGGCATCTGTATGCAGTAACGCTCCAGCTCAATGCTTTGCTGCAGAATCCCTGTTAGGAGAAATTCTGAATTCACCACAGGGATGGATGCCCCAAAAGCTGTTTTGCATTTAGTTATATCCTCTACACAAGACACCACAATGTTCTTCTCCTGAAAACAGATAAAAATATTTTACTTTTATAATCACTTTCAGGATAGTTTTGAAAGTGAAAGTTGTTTTCAAAAACATATAACATTCCCAAACTCCCTTTATCCAGTTCATGGTTGTGAAGGGACTTACAGTATCCCAAACCTCACTGTAAACAAGAAAAGAACTGGTTCATCACAGAACCCAGTCTTGCATTCACAGACAACAACAATACAGGATTTGGTTAGACTTACAAATTAACAAAACCCGCATGTTGGAGGAAAATCTAAACAGAGATATAGAGGACATGTGCAAAATCCAAATAGACAACAATATTTTTATTATTTATCCAATGTTGGAATAAATGCTTTGTTTGTGACACTAGTTAAGTAAACAAGCATACCATATTCCCAAGGTAAATATACCATTGGCAGATCAAAAAATGTGAATTTGTAGCATTACCCTCTATTATTGTTCACAAAATATGACTAAACATCACTATTTCTCCAGCATGCCTTTTAGCAGTGTCCATTGCTATTTAATCCTGCCAATTTATTTGACTTCTTCAAATCACTAATAGCTTAAAAACACTTTGGTAAGTGAACATTGCTCGAATAAATTAAAGGAACACTTTTTAATCAGAGTATAGCATCAAGTCAATGAAACTTCTGGGATATTGATCTGGTCAGTTAAGTAGCAGCAGGGGGTTGTTAATCAGTTTCAGCTGCTTTGGTGTTAATGAAATTAACAACAGGTGCACTAGAGGGGCAATAATGAGATGACCCACAAAACAGGAATGGTTTAACAGCTGGATGTCACTGACATTTTTCCCTCTTCATCTTTTCCGAGGCAATACCTGGACCCTACAGAGGTTGCACAGGTAGTCCAGGATGGCACATCAATACGTGCCATTGCCAGAAGGTTTGCTGTGTCTCCCAGAACAGTCTCAAGGGCATGTAGAAGATTCCAGGAGACAGGCAGTTACTCTAGGAGAGCTGGACAGGGCCATAGAAGGTCCTTAACCCATCAGTAGGACCTGTATCTGCTCCTTTAGGCAAGAAGGAACAGGATGAACACCGCCAGAGCACTAAAAATTGACCTCCAGCAGGCCACTGGTGTGAATATCTCAGACCAAACAATCAGAAACAGACTTCAAGAAGGTGGCCTGAGGACCCGACATCCTGTAGCGGGCCCTGTGCTCACTGCAAGGCACCATGGAGCTCGACTGGCATTTGCCAAAGAATACCAGAATTGGCAGGTCCAACAGGTTCACTCTGAGCACAGATGTGAAAGGGTCTGGAGAAGCTGTGGAGAATGTCATGCTGCCAGTAACATCGTTCACCATGACCAGGTTCGTGGTGGGTCAGTGGTGGTCTGGGGAGGCATATACATGGAGAGACGCACAGACCTATACAGGCTAGACAATGGCACCTTGACTACCATTAGGTATTGGGATGAAATCCTTAGACCCATTGTCAGACCCTATGCTGGTGCAGTAGGTCCTGGGTTCCTTCTAGTGCACAACTATGCCCGGCTTCATGTGGCGAGAGTATGCAGGCAGTTCCTGGAGGATGAAGGAATTGATACCATTGACTGGCCCCCACTCTCTGACCTGAATCCAATAGAACACCTCTGGGACATTATGCTTTGGTCCATTCGACGCCGCCAGGGTGCACCTCAGACTGTCCAGGAGCTCAGTGATGCCCTAGTCCAAATCTGGAAGGAGATCACCCCAGGACACCATCTAATGTCTCATTAGGAGAATGCCCCGACTTTGCCAAGGTATGCATACAAGCACATGGGGGCCATACAAACTATGGAGTACAACTTGGAGTTGCTGCAATGAAATTTTAGCCAAAATGGACTAGCCTGCCGCATACACATTTTCACTTTGATTTTCAGGGTGTCTTTGAATTCAGCCCTCTATAGGTTGATGACTTTCATTTCCATCAAACGATGTGGCATCCTTTTGTTCCTAACACATTACCGAGTCCATATCAGTATAGATATCCAGCATGATCTTTTTTCCCATTGAGATCTGATGTGTTTTCAAAAAGTGCCTTTAATTATTTTGAGCAGTGTATTTTCAAAGTAGCTTACTCCATTCATTGATGTAGGAAGTCAGTGTCCATTCCAAAAACACTGAGTACACAACAAGAACCAACAGCAGTTGTGGTGGCAAACAAAGACATGGCTCATTTACATAACAGACCATAAATTGAAACAAAGTTCAAAAGTTATTACTATGCTTGACAAAAATAAATAAATAAATAGCACAGATAACATATTTTACTCTGATAAGAATAGGAAAACTATAGGCTTTTAATCTAACACTCACTTTAAAATATTGAATACATTAACACTACCATTACCAGAGCCTACGAAAAAACTTGTAGATCTGTCCCACCTTAAATCGCTTCGCACCTCTCCATCAGCTTCTTTTGTCCTGTAAATGTGTTGATAAGCAGCAAGCAGCCTGCTATCACATCCCCCACCGCCGCACAGTTTTCTCAGCTCAAGTCTGTTTACCTGTGTGTCAGTTGCTTGGAGTTGTATAGAGTGAAGCAATATGACACCTTTTATAAATACTATATCGTTATTTGGAACACATGCATTTCATGTGTGTTCCGTGTCTACAACAATCTATGTACAGTAAACACATCGTTTAAACAGAAATGTTTTTTATGTTTTAGTAATAATTGACAAAATGTAGACATGAAGTGTATAATGTGTTAAGCCTGAATTCCAAATATCAAATAAACACTTTCACAAAAGGTACAAATATAACAGAACAAGTGCGCTTCTATTCAAGAATATAACTGCAGAAAAAGAACCCGCGTTAGGGTACGACATTGACACGTGTTTGCTATGACCGCTTTGGTGGTGCCACGGTATCAACTGTTGACTGGTAATCAAAACTTCACGGGTTCAATCCCGGACGAGTCCGTTTTGAGAAGTGAGCTACTCTTATTCTTACTATTTTAGAATAAAAACATACATTTGATTTCAGTCTGTAACAGCCGGCGTAAATGTATGATACTTGTAAAGGTTAGGTTTTTTTTTTTTTTAATTCAGTTTTATTCTCTCAGTCATGCTCACGATCTCCCCCCCCCCCCATCTGACATCTGCTGTTTTCACATAAAGATGCGCTATAACAGAGGTGAACTCAGAACAAGATGATGATTCTACATCGGAGCAAGAATGCACGTTGCATTTTTGCCATCGCTGTACTTTGTATATGTACACGGGAAGCTCTGCAGTCTACTTGTGACTTTACGCTGTAGGAAGTAAATAAATAAATAAAGGTAAATAAGTAAATAACATTCGTTCTGGTTGTTATAAACAAAATACAGCAACGGCAGCTTCCACTTGCAGCTATAGACTCTTCAGTATGTGGTTATGTACTTACTTCCTACAGCGTAAAGTCACATGTAGACTGCAGAGTTTCCCGTGTACATATACAAAGTACAGCGACGGCAAAAGTGCGACGTGCATTCTTGCTCCGATGTAGAACTGTCGTCATGATCCGAGTTCACCTCTGTTATAGTTTGTTATAGCTATTACAGACTGAAATCAAATGTATCTTTTTATTCTAAAATAGTAAGAATAAGAGCAGCTCACTTCTCAAAACGGACTCGCCCGGGATTGAACCCGAGAAGTTTTGATTACCAGCCAACAGTTGATACCGTTGCGCCACCGAAGCAGTCGTAGCAAACGCATGTCAATGTCGCACCCTAACGCGGGTTCTTTTTCTGCAGTTATATTCTTAAATAGAAGCGCACTTGTTCTGTTATATTTGTACCTTTTGTGAAAGTGTTTATTTGATATATGGAATTCAGGCTTAACACATTATACACTTCATGTCTACATTTTGTCAATTATTACTAAAACATGAAAAACGTTTCTGTTTTAATGATGTGTTTACTGTACATAGATTGTTGTAGACACAGAACACACATGAAATGCATGTGTTCCAAATAATGATATAGTTTTTATAAAAGGTGTCATTTTGCTTGACTTCTCACTCTATACAACTCCAAGCAACTGACACGCAGGTAAACAGACTTGAGCTGAGAAAACTGTGTGGCGGTGGGGGATGTGATAGTAGGCTGCTTGCTACTTATCAACACATTTACAGGACAAAAGATGCTGATGGAGGGGTGCAAAGTGATTTAAGGTGGGACAGATCTACGAGTTTTTTCATAGGCTCTGGTAATTCTAGTGTTAAACAATATTCTTTTTCTAAAAGATGCTTTAAATTCCTAAAGTTTTTTTTTTTTTTTAATACAAAAATTAAAATTTATATCTGCAATGAAATTTTGAATGAATAACTACAGCTCTTTTCACCTGACATACTTGTTCACAATGTAAAGGTCAGTAACAGGCAAAGGTCAAGACTGGGGAGCTACAATTGTGTGTGGCTGAATCGTGTTCACTTAAGTCTACAATTTAATAAAAATGTAAAAACAAAGTGGATTAGAAAATAATTAAAACCTTTCCAAAGAATAAGCCATTATACAGTGCATCCGGAAAGTATTCACAGCGCATCACTTTTTCCACATTTTGTTATGTTACAGCCTTATTCTAAAATGGATTAAATTCATTTTTTTCCTCAGAATTCTACACAGAACACCCCATAATGACAATGTGAAAAAAGTTTACTTGAGATTTTTGCAAATTTATTAAAAATAAAAAAATTGAGAAAGCACATGTACATAAGTATTCATAGCCTTTGCCATGAAGCTCAAAACTGAGCTCAGGTGCATCCTCTTTCCCCTGATCATCCTTGAGATGTTTCTGCAGCTTAATTGGAGTCCACCTATGGTAAATTCAGTTGATTGGACATGATTTGGAAAGGTACACACCTGTCTATATAAGGTCCCACAGTTGACAGTTCATGTCAGAGCACAAACCAAGCATGAAGTCAAAGGAATGATCTGTAGACCTCCGAGACAGGATTGTCTCGAGGCACAAATCTGGGGAAGGTTATAGAAAAATTTCTGCTGTTTTGAAGGTCCCAATGAGCACAGTGACCTCCATCATCCGTAAGTGGAAGAAGTTCGAAACCACCAGGACTCTTCCTAGAGCTGGCCGGCCATCTAAACTGAGTGATCGGTGGAGAAGGGCCTTAGTCCCGATGGTCACTCTGTCAGACCTCCAGAGGTCCTTTGTGGACAGAGGAGAACCTTCCAGAAGGACAACCATCTCTGCAGCAATCCACCAATCAGGCCTGTATGGTAGAGTGGCCTGACGAAAGCCACTCCTTAGTAAAAGGTATATGGCAGCCCACCTGGAGTTTGCCAAAAGGCACCTGAAGGACTCTCAGACCATGAGTAAGAAAATTCTCTGGTCTGATGAGACAAAGATTGAACTCTTTGGTATGAATGCCAGGCATCACATTTGGAGGAAACCAGGCTTCGCTCATCACCAGGCCATACCATCCCTACAGTGAAGAATGGTGGTGGCAGCATCATGCTGTGGGGATGTTTTTCAGTGCAGGGACTGGGAGACTAGTCAGGATAAAGGGAAAGATGACTGCAGCAATGTACAGAGACATCCTGGATGAAAACCTGCTCCAGAGCGCTCTTGACCTCAGACTGGGGCGACGGTTCATCTTTCAGCAGGACAACGACCCAAAGCACACAGTCAAGATATCAAAGGAGTGGCTTCAGGACAACTGTGTGAATGTCCTTGAGTGGCCCAGCCAGAGCACAGACTTGAATCCGATTGAGCATCTCTGGAGAGATCTTAAAATGGCTGTGCACCGACGTTTCCCGTCCAACCTGATGGCGCTTGAGAGGTGCTGCAAAGAGGAATGGGCAAAACTGGCCAAGGATAGGTGTGCCAAGCTTGTGGCATCATATTCAAAAAGACTTGAGGCTGTAATTGCTGCCAAAGGTTCATCGACAAAGTATTGAGCAAAGGCTGTGAATACTTATGTACATGTGATTTCTCAGTTTTTTTTATTTTTAATTAATTTGCAAAAACCTCAAGTAAACCTTTTCACGTTGTCATTATGGGATGTTGTGTGTAGAATTCTGAGGAAAAAAATGAATTTAATCCATTTTGGAATAAGGCTGTAACATAACAAAATGTGGAAAAAGTGATGCGCTGTGAATACTTTCCGGATGCACTGTATGTCAACTACTGCAGACTGGCTGACTATACTGCAGCTTGTTAATGCATTTGGTTGGACAGAATGATCACTGAATAGCATAATACTTTGTTTATTTTTTGCAATTTTCCATTTGGTACTGGATGGGATTTTCAAATGTAAAGTTCTTTTAACTTCATTATAACATTGTCCAATACAATAATGTGCTCTTGATCATGATACTAACATGCACAGGTGCTTTACTTTAAACTAATAAAAACATTTTAAGGTTTTAGAAAATACTTGCTTTAAACTTCCCAGGCATCTTTGGCAGATAAACAGCTCCACTGCATTCAATGATTTCTTTCATCTGTGGTGGATCAGGTTTAACATTTGGAGTGACATGGATTTCAAAGCCCTACAGAGAAAAATTTTTTTTAAATGACTCTCCTGTTTGCAAGCCTATTCAGTGCATTTATTCATTTTTATGTGCATTTTGTGAAATCAACCAACATAATTCTATAAGTTAAAAAGGAACAAAGAAAGGCTTACCTCCAATAATGATTTTTTTCTTGCAATGGCAAGGGAGTCTGCAAGAGAGAAGCTGAAATTCTTCTCCTGTTCTCTATCTTTCACAAGAAATGGATTTGGAGATAAGAAACAGCCATTCTTGCCACACTGTAAAAAGTAAATATGCCTCTTGAAAAAAAAAAACAAACTTGCAATAAATCCATATACATTTTTTCACTTGCTTTATTTTGGCTAAAGCCACTGGAAAACTCAAAAATACAGAAATTGAAAACCTAGGTGTCAGGATCAAGAGCTCTAATAGCTGTTACTTCAATTTTCAGGACATTAGTCTTGAGATGAATATATTCTAACGTTTGACACCACTTTATGGGTGTATTTTGTGTATAGTAGAAAATTATTTTTAAGTGTCAATTTTTACTAGCACTGACTGAAATGACAAAATTTATTTTACTAATAAAACTAGAATTACAAAAATAATGTCACAAATATTAATAAAAACATAAGAAAAAACATGAAAATACTAGAACATCTACCCCATGGCACCCACCCCAGAACAAGGATAACCCTGAAGGGAAGCAAAATGGCAGCTAGACACACTCATGTCACAGGTAATTCAATAATACAAGATAAAAATGGATGCTGGATGCTAGGGCCAATTTAACAGTGATAATACCCAAAGACTGTAGCTTCTGCTGAAAAGAAGAAGACAGAAGAAAAAAACCATGAGAAAGAAAATTTGGTTGAGGAGGAAAAGAATAGTACAAATTTTGAGATGTATCAAAATGTAAAGACCATGGTACATTTCCAGATCATTTGCAAGAAGGTCTTGAAATAACAAAGAAAAAAACAGTAAATAATCTGAAAGGCCCATTGCAAAATGTTTTGGGGGATCAAATAATAATGGTGTGCAAATTTAACATTTTTAAAAATCACATTCCTGTCAAGAGCAGTGAAGGAGAGAAAGTCATACTCCCAAACCATCTGAGCTGACAATGGCCTAAAAGTGACTTCACACAGTCTCGTACAACATAGAAACTGGTTTTGTTTAAAAAGAAAAAGTCTAAATGAAGGAGAGCAAAGGACAGGAGGAACAGGAGAGGACAGGTACCATGAGGCTTATGAACAGATTTAAGTTGGAGAGTTGAAGAAAAATAGGTGGATGGCACAGAGAACCCAGACCTCAATGATGAGAAAGATCAGAGCCCTGAGCCACCTAAAATACTAATAAGCACGGTAATTCTATTCTGCATCCTGGTCAGGAAAAAAATGGGTATAGCACTGATAAATACGGGAGTGTAAAGACAGGCAAAGGTCTAAATATTTCTCTACCTTGTACCATACAGCAGGTGACCTGTCATGGATCAGGGTAGAATTCATGATGTAGGTTTAATTAAAATTATTGTAAAATTATTATTATTTTTAACGTTTTATTGAATTTATTAAAAGCAAGTAACATTCCATACAAGCAAGTCAAACTTGACAAAACTAAGCTCAAATCAACCATCCCCTCCATGAGAAAGAGAGCTAGGCCAAGAGACAGAGTAAAAAACCTTAAGAGTAGGGGAAAAAAAAGGGATAAAATCCTTTTCCCCAATTTAAATGCTTATTTTAAAATGTCATTGATTAGAATCTGCCAGGTTTTTAAAAAGTTTTGCACAGATCCTCTGAGTGAGAATTTGATTTTTTCTAATTTCAAATAGTATATAGCATCAGTTGCCCACTGACTTAAAAGAGGTGGGCTAAGATTCTTTCAGTTGATCAAGGTAAGTCTACGTGCCAATAAGTGAAGTAAAGGCAATTACAGTTTGTCCTTCTCCACTTTAAGCCCATCCGGGAGTACACCAAACACAGCTGTTAATGGATTAGGAGAGATTGTGTCACCAAGGCTGTCTGAAAGGCATTTAAAGATTTTGGTCCAGAATGACGTTAATTTGGTGCAGGCCCAAAACATGTGGCCTAATGAGGCTGGAAGTTGAATGCAATGTTCACAGGTTGGATCTTGCCCTGGAAACATTTTGGACAATTGTAAACAAGACAGATGCGCTCGATAAAAGATTTTAAGTTATGGTATAATAATAATGGTATACTTTGCACATATGGAGCTAGAGTGAATTCTGTGCGTGGCTGCCTTCTACTCCTTTACTGAAATGTTGAGTAAGAGGTTTTCCCCTTTTCCCATTGTACTCTGGGATCTTTGAAAGGAAGAGACTTTAAAATGTTTTTATATATTACAGAAATGCTGTCTGAGTCCTCAAGACTGATCAATATTTCTTCCAGAATAGAAGTAGGTGGGAGATGAGGAAAATTGGGCAGATTTTGTTTTCTAATTTGGAGGTAGTGAAAGAATTGTGTTGATGGATAGCTAAATTTGGAGTGTAATTATTTGTAGGATTTAAAGACATCATCAGTGTACAAATCTCTAAGCGATTTAATCCCATATGTTTTTCAAACATTAAAAACTGCATACGTTTGAAAAGGGTGAGAAGAGGTGGTTATCGTGCAGAGGTGCCACAGATAAAAACTTCTCTATCTTGAAGTACTTCCTACACTGGTTCCATATTCGGAGTGAATGAAGTACAATTGGGTTGTTAGTACATTGGTGATAACTTGTATTTACTGAGGTACAAAGCAAGGAATATAAAGAAGTACTGCAGGATTTTATTTCTATTGCGGACCAAGCCTATATGTGTTCATCTATTTGTGTCAATGTCTAGGATTTTATAGCTTGTATACAGTAATCCCTCGCTATATCGCGCTTCGACTTTCGCGGCTTCACTCTATCGCGGATTTTATATGTAAGCATATTTAAATATGCATCGCGGATTTTTTGCTGGTCCGCAGATTTCTGCAGACAATGGGTCTTTTAATTTCTGGTACATGCTTCCTTTGGCAGATGGCTGAGAAGCCACCCAACCAGAGCGCGTATTACCTATTAAATAAAACTCCTCAAATATATTGTGAGCACGGGGGCTGTTCGCACCCCTAGACGATACAGACGCTCTTCTAAAAAATGCTGAAAGACTACCTTTGCATTGCTCCCTTCCTAGCAGCTGCTTTGTCCAGCGGTGCTTCGCATACTTAAAAGCCCAAACAGCCCTATTGATTTCTGATTGTTTGCTTTTTTCTCTCTCTCTCTCTCTCTCTGACATTCTCTGCTCCTGACGCGCACTCCTTTGAAGAGGAAGATATGTTTGCATTCTTTTAATTGTGAGACGGAACTGTCATCTCTGTCTTGTTATGGAGCACAGTTTAAACTTTTGAAAAAGAGACAAATGTTTGTTTGCAGTGTTTGAATAAAGTTCCTGTCTCTCTACAACCTCCTGTGTTTCTGTGCAAATCTGTGACCCAGCATGACAATATAAAAATAACCATATAAACATATGGTTTCTACTTTGCGAATTTTCACCTTGCGCAGGGGGTTCTGGAACGCAACCCCCGTGATCGAGGAGAGATTACTGTATTTGCCACCCAGTAATAAACTGAATGGTAGAACCATGACACCTTCTGCCTTAGGACTTTGTAGGGTCGCCCCTTGTGTGTGTGGAGGTTTTGAATTCCAAATAAATGAGGTCAGGGATAAAACTATGTTGACTGGACATCCGGAACAGTTATGTTTTGTTCGTATCGCATCCTGGAATTTAATGGAATGTCTAATTTTTAGGCATGGAACTTTACAGGGAGAAACCTATACCTTTAATTCAATTTGGGTACAGCATACTTGCTGGATAAATTAATTGTGTCCCGTTTCAGGTGCTTGAAATTCTGGTCAGTCTAGATAAAAAAAGAAACCAGATTTCAGACCAGAATTTAATTTTTGAAAGGGGGGTGGGGCATGATGGGGTTGGCATTTAGGGGAGAGAGCATGACAATTATAAAATTAAATTGAGGGGCACTTTCATAATAGCCAATCTAGACCAAGTCTACAGAGGCATATAAACCAAGAGGCACAAAAGTCTATGCCTTTTTTTAAAAGAAAGCATTTATAATTTGATGAGGACAGTATCAAGTAGGGAAGGAGATGCATCAATATCCAGACATCTGACAAGACTTTGAAAGCTAGACTGATAGAAAAGAATGAGACTTTTTACTGTACACACTGAGGGCAAGAGGAAAGGACTTAGTCTAGTTGATTTTGTAACCCGATGCAGTCCCAAAAGAGATAAATAAGTTAAAAATATATAGGAGGTGAAAAGGGCATCATTCAGAAATAGGACAATGTTGTCAATATAAAGTGGGATTTTGTTGTGATTGTCATACAAGGGAAAGTAAAGTTTGTCACATGAACAGCTATGGTGAAAAGTTTGGAAAAAAAGACTAAAAAGGAGAGGGGAGACTGGGCAGCCTTTCCCTGGTTCATATAAAAATCTTAAAAGACTGCAATATAATAAAGTTGGTGAGAATATCTGCAAGAACTATTTGAAATTCTGACTCCCGCAGTGTGTTTAATAACTGTATGAAGAATCTCTTGATTGGTAAATTTCTGTCTAATTGAAATTAGCTGTTAGATTTTGTGACCTAAGAATTGTAAATATCCCGTATTTTGTTTTGAGTTCTTCACTTGTGAGGCTCAGTTTTGTAACCTGTCCTCTAATTCTTTCTTCCAAAAAGACCCCCCCCCCCCCGACTGATGTTTACTTGATTATGTTGATTACGACCTATTTTGTAAGGCACTTTGGATAAAAGTGTGTGCTAAGCAAATAAATGAAAAAAAAAAAAAATGTAGACTAACAGCAGAAAGGGATGAACAAGGCATGCTGATCATTTAAATATAATCCACACCAAACCCTAGCTGATACATGACCTGCCATAGAAATTACCAATTAATTTTGTAGATGTCTTTTCAACATCTAAGGAAAACAAGGCTCATGTTATCCATTGCCTGGTGGGAATGAATAAATCCAGCCCGATCAGGATAAATTAATTTAAAAATACTAGCGTTGTGCCAAAAGCTTAACAGTATTGAAATTAATCAAAAAGATAAGATAAAGCTTAAATAGTTGGTGAACTGTTTACCTTTTTTTGACAATAGGTGACAACAGCAGTGTTAGCAGAATCTTTCAATCGAGTACAGAAAATAGAAGAGCTTAGCATTTCTAAACAGGGGGACCAGTGATTGCTTCCAAAATATTGAAAAAAGTTCCGGAGGCAACTCATCTGGGCCTGGTAACTTCCTGGATTACATAGAATCTAAAGCCTCTTTGATTTCAATAATGGTAATGGGAAATCTAGAGTACCATCTTAATCTTCAGAGAGCCTACGGACAGTCAAAAAAAGATACGGAGGAGTCGATTTCAGCATGACTTGGGTCTGAATGAGCAGAAAATAAATTAGAGTAGAACTCCAATAATATTATTAAGAACCCTGCTTTACTTCAAATTGTAGTAATAATGGTGGAGGCTTTTGTTTTTTTTATTACCTTTTATTTTACTGAACCAGCAGTTTAAAGAAATGTTTCTGTTTATTGACAAGTTTGTTCTAATACACTTTCAATTTGTGACATTTGAACAAGAAAGTACACCTTCTTACCATTCTATAAAAAAACATCTGGTCATTACCAGGTTCTAAAATTATTTAAATCTAACCTCAAGTGTAAAACAACACACAGCAGATTCTGTGTCATTATTTATTTAACAAAAATTAGCCAAAATGGAGAAGTCATGTTTCAAAAACTAATTACACTCCTTGATTCAATAGCTTGCAGAACCACCTTTGGCAGCAATAACTTGAAGTAATCATTTTCTGTATGACTCTGTATGTCTCTAACATTGGTGGGGAGGAATTTTGGCCCCCTCTTCTTTACAACATTGCTTCAGTTTATTGAGGTTTGCAGGCATTCATTTATGCACATCTCTCTTAAGGTCCCACCACAACATTTCAATCAGGTTGAGGTCTGCACCTTGACTGGGCCACTGCAACACCCTGTTTGTTTTCTTTTTCAGCCATTCTGTTGTAGATTTGCTGGTGTGCTCGGAATTACTGTCCTCCAGAGAAGTTCATGGTTGACTAAATGACTGCAAGGTGCCCAAGTCCTGTACAAGCCCAAATCATCAGTTCTCCACCATCGTTCTTGACAGCTGGTATGAGGTATTTGTGATGATATGCTGTGTTTGGTTTATGCCAAACGTGGCGCTGTGCATTATAGCCAAACATCTCCTCTTTGGGCTCATCTGTCCAAAGGACATTGCTCCAGAAGTCTTGTGGTTTATTCAGATGAAACTTTGAAAACCTAAGCCATGCTGCCATGTTATTTTTAGGCAGAAGAGGCTTTCTCTTGGCAACCTCTTCAAATAAGCCATGCTTGTTCTGTCTTTTTCTAATTGTACTATCATAAACTGTAACATTTAACATGCTAACTGAGGCCTGTAGAGTCTAAGATGTGGCACTTGGATTTCTTCAGTTTTTCTGAGCACTGCACTGTCTGAACTTGGGGTGAATCTGCTGGGACATCCATTCCTGAGAAGATTGGCAACTGTCTTGAATGTTTTCCACTTGTGAATAATCTTTCTCACTGTAGAATGATGGACTTCACATTGTTTGGAAATGACCTTATAACCCTTCCCAGATTGATGGGCAGCAGCAATTGCTTCTCTGAGATCATTACTGATGTCTTTCCTCCTTGAGATTGTGTTAACACACACCGGAATGCTCCAGAGTAGCAAACTGCCAAAACTTCTCACACTTGCTGATGATCAGTTAAACAAGTATGTCTGATTAGCAGAACCTGGCTGCTACTTACCCTCTTAATTCCTATGAAAGCAGTACTTAATTTTTCACACACTGCTTCTGCATTTTGGCTTGTTTTTGTTAAATAAATAAAGATACGCTGTTATATGTCATATGTTGCTTTTCATCTGAGGTTGTATTTACCTAATTTTATGACCTGCTAAGGATCAGGGGTGTTATGTATAAACGATGCATACGCATAAAAATGTGGCATATGCCCGTTTCCACTCTCACTTTGAGATGTATAAAAACTAAACTTGGTGTAAAGTCATTCAAATTTTCACGGCAGGGTCCAATCTTGCGTATGCACGTTTCTGCCTGGTTTTGCAAACTGGTGGCACCCATCGCCAAAGCAGTGCTGCTGTTTCTGTGGTCTGCTTTTCTTTTTTAGATTCACATCTATAATGTGGATTTTATCAAATACACTGAAATGAATTGCATATCGTTTACAAATTTAATTCACTTGATTGTAATTATTCTGTAACAATATAATGGTGCACGGAATGGCCAAACTATTCCTACTACCATAGCTGCTTTAGCGTTGTTAGAAGACATTGCAAATGGAGGAATTAGAAGAGAGTATTTATAGATGATGACGACTAGCTTCTAAGTCGATTTTGATTTCCAAGTGCCATCCCTCTTGAAGCTGTGTGCTGAACTGGCACCAGATTTACAAAGGCAGACTTTGAGGAATTGTGTTCTACCTGCTTGTTTGCAAGTTCTGTCCACTCTTGGGTTTTTAGCCACAGGAGCTTTTCAACGTGAACTTGCTGACTGATCAGGTATTTCTCAGTCATCACTGAGTCTCACCATGCCACCTGTATACAATGGTATTATCCGCTGTTCATCCAGATAGATGAGATTTCTTTACACAATGATTGAACTGGAAAATATAAAAGCGCAATTTTCAGCAAAATCACATTTTCCAAATGTAATCCAAGTGGTCAACTGCACGTCTATTGATATGGCAAAGGCAGCAGACAAGTTACTTAAGCCAGGGATGAATCACCAAAAGAATGAGCTGGCACTACATCATATATAGCAGGAGAACCTACAAAAACTGCAGCTCTGCTGAGTTGCAGGTGCCTTTTCCAACTAGTGCAGCAAAAGGCAAGCAGTCCTTTTAACACTAGAATTACCACAGCTTACAAAAAAAAAAAACACGCAATCCCGGCCCACCTTAAATCTGTTCACAACTTCCGTCAACATCTTTTGTGTTGTAAATGTGTCGATAGCTCAAGTCTGTTTACTTGCGTGCGAGTTGCCTAGAGTTGTATAGGGTAAATCATATATCGTTATTTGGAATACATGCATTTCATGTATGTTCCGTGTCTACAACAATCTATGTAAACACATCGTTAAAACAGAAACGTTTTTCATGTCTTAGTAATAATTAACAAAAATGTAGACATGAAGTTTATAATGTGTGAAGCCTGAAGTCCAAATATCAAATAAACACTTTCACAAAAGGTACAAGTATAACAAAACAAGTGCGCTTTTGTTCAGGAATATGGCCTCTTCCTGTTCAACATGACTGTGCATCAGTGCACAAAGCAAGGTCTACAGAGAAATGGATGAGCGAGTTTGGTGTAGAGGAACCTGACTGGCCTGAAAAGAGCCCTGACCTCAACCCGACAGAACACGTTTGGTATGAATTAGAGTGAAGACTGTGAGCCAGACCTTCTTGTCCAACATCAGGGCCTGACCTCACAAATGTTCCCCGGGAAGAATGGTCAAAAATTCCCATAAACACACTCCTACACCTTGTGGAAAGCCTTCCCAGAAGACCTGAAGCTATTATAGCTGCAAAGGGTGGGCCAACTCCATATTAAAGCCTATGTATTAAGAATAGAATGCCATTGAAGTTCATGTGTGTGTAAAGGCAGGCATCCCAATACTTTTGGCAATATAGTGTAGGCTGAGTGCTACCTTGGCAATGTAGTGTTATGGGTCCACAGCTCTTCCAGCAAAGGCCGTTTTGTTTTAAATAAATAATCGCCATGCTCGCGGCTTAGCAAGGGGGCGTGGTAACTGTAGCGAGCCGCAGGGCGATCTGCGGTGTGGGCATTTCTCACCTAAGTGCACAGGTGAGAGACTGCCCACATCCGTGATTGTTCCTGTGGCTAATGGGCTGCAGCTGCCATGTCCTCTCCGCATATATAGAGAAGCACGAGCAGGTTAAGGGGGAAACAGAAAAGAAGTAAAGAGAGAACAGGAGGTAGTAGGAGAAGACAGGAAGCATGTGGAGAGAGCTGGTGTGAGGAAGAAGGAGAATGAGCGAGGGAGAAAGCAGGCAGCTGGGAGGAGAGCCCACGAGGGGAGTGTTTGGCCGACACTCAGTGGGGCTGAGAAAGTAGTCACTCCAGCTGAGCGATTTAGGAGCCGGAGTGACCAGTGGAGAAGTTGACTGACCGTAGAAGGCAGCGGGAGTCGATGAGGCTTTGGTCTGGTGTAGCCTCAGTGTGAGAGCCTTGGCCGCTGGGGAATGGTCCAAAGTCTTGGTTCGGTTGGGAGCCTGACGAAGCCAAGGGTCGGAGGGCTACAGGACCTGATTGAAGGGCAGCTGATCCTGCAGTTAGGCGACTCTCCTGTAGAGCAGTCCAGATGGGTGTAGCAGGGGAGCCGCCATGGAAACAGAAGACACCAGGCTTTTGGTTTTAACATATTACTTCCTGTACTATTTTACCTTGTGGTTTTTAGAAGAGTTTTTTCTATTGGTTTTAACCTCCACGTTTCACGTTTCATTTTATTGGATTATTTATTTGTTTAAAGAAGACTTTGAATGAACTGCACAGCACTTTATTATGAACACTGTTTTGTTCTATTTTAATAAAAGCACTTTTGCACTTATACATCATCCCCTTGCTCAATTGTTATTGCCTCACTGTCTACCTCATCGGTGACATTACTGACAGTGTTGGGTTCAAGGGCTCCCTAACAGCCGATGGGAGCGTGGAGCCGAACCCGCATCGTCACAGGCAATGGTGCAGACATGTCTTTTCCTAGGCCTCATAATGGTGTCTCATAAGAAACATTTTTCAGCAGCCCAGTGTTGCATGTTCTTGACAGTGATATGAACAGTGACGAAGAAGTGAATCTGTCTTCAGGTAGTGAAATTGAAACAGAACGTGATATCGAAAGTGATTCTGATGAATCTGAAAGTGACACTCATGTCAATTGTGAATGTGCAGTGTGCTGTTCAAAAACTGATCAGTCTGGAAAAAAGTCTGCAAGGAATCACACTGTCACGACTGTGACACTGGATTGTGTACTTCACCGTGCTTCAAGATATACCACACAAACAACACATTTTGACAGCATACCTGTATATGGTATTAGCATTATTTATATTATTATTCATTATTATTTATACAGTATCATCATTATACTTTCTATACTTCTGACGATATACTTTTAATGTTTTACACATTTTACAGTAGTAAGATCAGATTTAATAAATATGTGATGTTTCAAGCCAAAAAATGCAATGCTTTTTTACATGTTTTTTTGAGAAAAAATGTAAAGCTAAGGAGGCTACACATCTATGTTACATTAATTTAACTCAAACCTGCCTTGCGCCCTATGTTGGCTGGGATTGGCTCCAGCAGACCCCTGTGACCCTGTGTTAGGATGTGACAGGTTGGATAATGGATGGATGGATGGATGGATAATATGTACTGGCTTTATGTAGCGGTTTCTTCTTCTTTTAATTAATGTGGACCAAGGTTATTATAGTTAACGAAAACTAAAATCAAAACTGAAACGGTTATTAAAAAATATATTTTTATTAACTGAAATAAAATAATTAACAAAACCGCAATGAAAAATTAAAACTAAACAAAACTATTTAAGTAGCTGGAAAGACAAACTGAAATAAAATAATAATTTACTAAAAATATTTTTAGTTATTGTTTTTAAATGAGTATTCTTGCCGATAGTCATTTAACCCTTGTCACTTTTAACTCTAAAACACAAAGTCATCCGCCACGAGCCGCCCGCATATATTCATCCAATGAATGGTGGCTGGTGATGGAGGACGGGTGTTCACACTGCATTTCTGATAACAGAGCAAGTTGAAAATGGCCGAGTAAAGCGTGTGAAATAGAAAGCGATTTACGTGCTTCCTTTCTTTGTGCTTGTTGTATATTGAGATGTAATTCAAATGCCTGAAATCGGAATGTGATGGTCAACAACACCTTTACCGTATGGACAGAAAAATTACAAGTGAGTAATGTTTCAGTTTATTACTCAGGTGCCTGCTTTTTGTTGACAGTAATTCATGGGCCACTTTGCACAGGAGAAATCATTTTTACTTTCTCATATACGAAGCATAGGGAAAATACAGTAGTCATAAAAAAATTCAACCTCAAGATTTTGATGAATCTTGACGTTTTAGACCTCTCAGAATCCGAAAATACAATTTTTAGGAATTATGTCTGTGTGTGTGTGTGTGTGTGTTTGCTAAAAGAAAATGTCGGAATTTAGTTGTATCTGGCCCCTTACCAAGATTATATAGAGGGGATGTGATTTATAGCAGATTGCATTCCCTTCACTGCTGGCTAGAAACCTGGTGTGCAAACAAAAGCATAGCGTTTGTGAACAATTGGGATGATTTTTGGGAAAGGCCTGGATTTTTCAGAAGAGATGGTCTTCATCCTAACTGGAGGGGATCTTATGTATTATCCCAAAATATGGCAGCAAAACTGCCTGGTTGACTGATTAGAGCACCATCCAGGCCGCAGTCATGTGATCTTAAATCACAGGCTGTTGTTTATCCCACCTGTTACTTTCCTGAAGCTGTTACCCATAATCCTTGTCTTGGGGCATCCAGTAAATTTAGTCTTGATACAAACCTTAAATTAATTGATAACCAAAAAATAAGGTGTATAATTAGACCAAGGGATAAAACCAGACCCTCCACCAGGGGCATCTGTAATAGAAATTTACTACAAATTTAAACAAAAAGTATATCACCAATTCAGAAAGAAGCATACAGTTTTAAATGCTGCTTATTGAACATTCGCTCTCTTGGCACTAAAGCTGTTTTGGTAAATGATATTATATTAAGTACAAAATCTGATCTGTGTCTTCTCACCGAAACCTGGCTTAGTAAATGTGACACTGTCCCCCTAGCTGAGGCGTCACCAGATGGATACTCGTTCCTTCATAAGTCTAGAGATTCAGGTCGAGGAGGGGGCCTTGGAATAATTCATTGTAACAAAATGCAAATCACTTCTAAAAATTTAGGCAACTTTACATCCTTTGAAGCATTCATTTTAAATATTAAAACAGATTCCAACACAATTATAGTGCTAGTCTATAGACCACCAGGGCCGTATTCATTGTTCATGTCTGAATTTAGCAACCTTTTATGTGACTTGGCTATAAATTATGATCACGTAGTACTGATGGGGGATTTTAATGTACACATTGATGTGGAAACTGACACTTTTAGCAAATGTTTTACTTATTTGTTAAATTCAGTAGGATTTTGTCAGAATGTCAAAGGTCCAACTCATAATCATAACCACACATTAGATTTAATTATAACTTACAAAGTTGAAATTCAAAATTTAATTATTACTCCATTAAATGAAGTTATTTCTGATCACTACTTAATTACATTTGATTTGGTCCTGCCCTTGCGAACACACTCCCAGATTAAAACAAAGACAGTGCGGCATCTAGATTGTAATTCTGCTTCAAAATTTATAGATACTTTGAGTAAGTCGAGTGTAATTGTGGAAAACCATTTAGATCAGTTAACATCAAATGTAAACACAGAAAACAATTTAGATGAGCTAACATCACATTATAATGTGACCTTGAGAGATGCTCTGGACACAGTGGCTCCCCTTAAAACAAAAGTGATCAAAGCACATAGAAACTCTCCCTGGTTTAATGAAAACACTCGAGCTCTTAAATTAGAGTGTCGAAAACTGGAACGCAGATGGAGAACAACAAAGCTACAGGTCTTTCAAATTGCATGGACAGAGAGTGTTAATAAATATAAAAAAGCCCTCTTTAAAGCTCGGTCAGAATATTATTCTACATTAATAGATAGCAATAATAAAAATCCTCGGGCACTGTTTAGAACAGTGGCTAAATTAACAAATGGAAATTCAGATCAACAGTGCAAAATACCAACAGACATTAGCAGTACAGACTTTATTAACTTCTTCAATGAGAAAATTAAAAATATAAGATCCCAGATCTCTGCATCACAGTACAAACCAAATACTAGCTTAGCAGACCCTGTCTCACATTGCACTCAGCACTTTAGTAATTTTAATCCTGTAACTGAGCAGGAAGTCTTAAGTTTAATTTCTAAAATGAAGCCCACTACTTGTTCCCTAGATCCAGTGCCAACAAAACTAGTAAAAAGTGCAATGGATGTTCTTGCAGCGCCTATCCTAAACATTATCAATAGTTCATTATTGCATGGCACAGTACCTGATACACTAAAAGTGTCAGTCATTAAACCATTACTTAAAAAGTCAGACCTTGACCCACATATACTAAATAATTATAGGCCTATTTCAAATTTACCGTTTCTCTCTAAAATACTAGAAAAAGTAGTCGCCAGTCAGCTTCAGACACACCTTATGCATTACAATTTATTTGAGAAATTCCAGTCTGGTTTTCGCACTGGTCATAGTACAGAAACGGCACTAACACGGGTTGTAAATGACATTCTGATATCCTCTGATGAAGGAAACTCATCTGTAATTATGTTGTTGGACTTAAGTGCAGCATTTGACACCATCGACCATTCTATTTTACTGCACAGGCTAGAAAATGATGTTGGGCTTACAGGCACCGTGCTCGCTTGGTTTAGTTCTTACTTATCAAATCGATTCCAATATGTACAGAAATGTGCTGACAGTACTCCATCATTATACACAGAAGTTCAATATGGTGTCCCGCAGGGCTCAGTACTGGGACCTTTACTGTTTTCACTGTACATGCTTCCACTGGGATCTATCATTAGGAAACATAATGTTAATTTTCACTCGTATGCAGATGACACCCAGTTATACCTTTCATTTAAATCAAATGAAGTTTCTCCAATGTGGTCTTTAATTAGTTGTGTTAGTGAATTAAAGGAGTGGATGAATAAGAACTACTTGTCTTTAAATACAGATAAAACAGAGATGTTAATTGTTGGAGGGAATGATGCTGATCACAATAATATTTTGTCATCATTTAACTCAATGGGAATCCCAGTCAATTTTACTGAATCAGCCCGCAATCTAGGAGTTATCTTTGACTCTAGCATGTCATTTAAAGCGCATATTACAAAGTTGTCCAAAACATGTTTCTTCCATCTTAAAAATGTTAGGAAATTAAGGCGCTTTTTAAATAAACAGGATTCTGAGAAACTAATTCATGCATTTATCTCTAGTAGGATTGACTACTGCAATGCGGTGTTCACTGGATGTTCAAACTGTTCTTTATACAGCCTCCAGTTAATCCAAAATGCGGCTGCGAGAATTATTACAAGAACAAGAAAATACGAACACATAACTCCAGTTCTTAAATCCTTACACTGGCTCCCGGTTAAGTTCAGGGCAGATTTCAAAATCCTTCTTTTAACATATAAATCATTAAATGGTCGAGGTCCGGCTTACTTGTCTGAACTTATCATGACTTACAAACCAGAGCGCACATTAAGATCTCAAGATGCCGGTCTGCTTATGATTCCAAGGATTAATAAAATAACAGTGGGGGGTCGAGCTTTTAGTTACAGGGCCCCTAAACTGTGGAATGGTCTGCCTGCTACTATAAGAGATGCCCCTTCGGTCTCAGCTTTTAAATCCCGGCTGAAGACTCACTACTTCAGTTTAGCATATCCTGACTAGAGCTGCTGATTAACTGTACAGACTGCATCTCTGTTGTTAGTCATTAGCACTTAAACATAAGTAACATGACAGTTATAATTGGATACTAACCCTCACTTACTCTGTTTTTCTTCTCGGTACTCAAATGTGGCACTTGGTGCCACGGCCCACCTGCCAAGCTGTTTTGCCTGCCTAAGGAAAAGTCATCCCAGATGGAGGATCGCAGGAATCGTGGGAGAGAGGGGTCCTTTCATCGGATTGGCTGGCCCAGCACTGTTTCAGCTGTGGAATGGCCAAATGGGGGAGGCAGCTTGAAGGATGAGGTCTCCAGGACTCTATACAAATACAAATCTTATTATGGGATATATCATCTACTGTTAAATTCTGCTCTGTACTTCAAAAATTTATATATATATATATTTTTTTTATTTCTTACTATATTGAGAAATTGTTCTGTGTACTGTACTGTATTGTATTGACCCCCTTCTTTTGACACCCACTGCACGCCCAATCTACCTGGAAAGGGGTCTCTCTCTGAACTGCCTTTCCCAAGGTTTCTTCCATTTTTCCCTACTAGGTTTTTTTGGGAGTTTTTCCTTGTCTTCTTAGAGAGTCAAGGCTGGGGGGCTGTCAAGAGGCAGGGCCTGTTAAAGCCCATTGCGGCACTTCCTGTGTGATTTTGGGCTATACAAAAATAAACTGTATTGTATTGTATTGTATAAACTTAAAAATGCAACGAGATGGAATGAAATTTGGCATGTGGTTGTTACACCAAAATTGTAGATCTGAATTAACTTTTGGGCCAAATCCATCAACTGGAAGTGGTACTTTACTTGAACATATACTCAATTTTTTTTTATTCATTCAACTTTACTTTTATAATAATTTTTCACTATATTATTAATTTGATTTCATTTGTTGTTGATGGTTCTTTAATGTACATAATATAAAAATATAATCATTGTCTTGCAGTTTACTCCTCAAATATCCATCCCTATATCTGAGTATACGAGAAAAAGGAGACCACGCCCGATTTTTAAAAATAAAACAACACTGATCAAGAGACTCACTAGGTCATCATACAAGATCAGCATATTATTACCAATCACTTTTGCTTTAAAAACATATATAAAAACGTATATTTAAAATATTTGCCCCCCTTTTTTCAATGTTTCTTCTCTCTCTCAAAATAGATAGTTGAAATATTATCTTCTTTTTGTTCTTAACATCAGCCATATCATACATATTGCATACCAGGGATTTTTCCTGCCTTGCATCCAAACCTGCTGGTGTAGGCTTCAGGTTTCCTGCGATCCTACTCTGGATAAACAGGTTTAGATAATGTATACAGTAATCCCTCCTCCATCGCGGGGGTTGCGTTCCAGAGCCACCCGCAAAATAAGAAAATCCGCGAAGTAGAAACCATATGTTTATATGGTTATTTTTATATTGTCATGCTTGGGTCACAGATTTGCGCAGAAACACAGGAGGTTGTAGAGAGACAGGAACGTTATTCAAACACTGCAAACAAACATTTGTCTCTTTTTCAAAAGTTTAAACTGTGCTCCATGACAAGACAGAGATGACAGTTCTGTCTCACAATTAAAAGAATGCAAACATATCTTCCTCTTCAAAGGAGTGCGCGTCAGGAGCACAGGCTGTCAGAAACAGGGAGGAAAGCAAACAAATCAATAGGGCTGTTTGGCTTTTAAGTATGCGAAGCACCGCCGGTACAAAGCTGTTGAAGGCGGCAGCTCACACCCCCTCCGTCAGGAGCAGGGTGAGAGAGAGAGAGAGAGAGAGAGAGAGAGACAGAGAAAAACAAAACAGTGAAAAATCAATACGTGCCCTTTGAGCTTTTAAGTATGTGAAGCACCGTGCAGCATGTCGCTTCAGGAAGCAGCTGCACACAGAAGGTAGCAACGTGAAGATAATCTTTCAGCATTTTTAGACGAGCGTCCGTATCGTCTAGGTGTGCGAACAGCCCCCCTGCTCACACCCCCTACGTCAGGATCAGAGAAAGTCAGCGCAAGAGAGACAGAGAAAAGTAAGTTGGGTAGCTTCTCAGCCATCTGCCAATAGCGTCCCTTGTATGAAATCAACTGGGCAAACCAACTGAGGAAGCATGTACCAGAAATTAAAAGACCCATTGTCCTCAGAAATCCGCGAACCAGCAAAAAATCCACGATATATATTTAAATATGCTTATATATAAAATCCGCGATAGAGTGAAGCCGCGAAAGGCGAAGCGCGATATAGCAAGGGATCACTGTATATTGTTCTTAATGTCAGATGCTGACTCTGTCATTTTGTACCCGTCTATACTCCTATTACCTGCTCTTACTCTGCGCATTAAGGGTTTGCCATTCTTATACATTGGCTATTCAAGTCTCACTACCCCTAACCTTCACACTAAATGCTCGTTTTTCTTTGTTTCCCTCAATACAGCTAGGTGGGTCCGCATACTGATTCAAGTCTAAAAGTCCTGTTCTTCCTAAGCCCCCATGATTTTCATGATCACACCTGTCAGAACACAATAGAATATGTTTTCTGATTTTGAAATCTTTTCAGGCCTGCAGGTGGCAAAATTATGTCTACAAATTGTATGTGCCTGAGATGGAATCAGAGATCAATATGGCTGGTAGAAAATAACAAAGCCCAGTATGGGAGATTTTTGAATGCAATATTGAAGGCATTCATTATAAGCACTTTGTCTTGGAGCAAGATATGTTGTGTGGTATAGACATTTAGAGTATTAAAAAAAACAAAACAAAAAAAACCTCAAACCTTAAAATTAACCTACACTTCATTACAAATTGGCCCATTCTGGGCAATAAAAGGAAAAGATAAAAAGTGGCAACAGTCAGGGCAGATTTCTTCGGCACAAATGACACAGAAAATATTTTAACAATTATAAAATTGTGTAAAATTGTTCATGTTTAGTATCTGTTTTTGATTATGCTTGTTTTTATCAGACAAAAATAAAACTAGATAGTAAACCATGTAATGTAGTAAGCTTCCACTAACATTAAACTCATATCCAAAACCGTTAAGTGTATAGTTCTGTCTGATTGTGACATAAAACTAAACTCCGTAGGGAGCTCCATGCCATAATTACTAAAACTAAAACTGAAACTAATGCATATAAAAATAAAATTGAAATGTCTTTGTGAAATAAAAACTAAATTAAAACTAAAAATACACAATAAAGAAAAACTAAAACTAAACTGAATTTCCAAGTAAGGCCAGAAAAAAATTTAGAAATAAAAACTAATATAAAAAGGCAAAACTATAATAACCTTGATGTGGACCCAAGGTAAAATAAGTTTGTGTTTTTGCTATATACAGTATGATGCAATTTTTCAGAGCTTCAACATTTTATGTTTTTTTTTTCCAATTGGCACCAATTTCTAAATTTGCACAGTTACAATATTTGTTTAAGGGGATACCTCCTTTTACCATACTATCTTTGGAGACCCGTACACTGGGGAAGAAAACTTAAACACAGTTATTCAACTTATTTTTCCTTGAGTGATGAAGGTTTTTTGAGGCTAAGAAAGCTGATTTATGGTGGGTCATTTTCAATAAACTGGCAAACCTGTACTACACCAAAAACTACAAAAGCAATTTATTCTTCTCCACCAGACAACAGGACAAAACTCAAGTAAACATTGAATTTGTTTCAATGTATACAACAAGATGGCATAACATGTTTGTTACTGGCTGCTTTTACTCTATTTATAAAATAGTTTGACAGCTTTTTTTGTTAGTTTAACTATTGACAATGTTTTATTTTTTTTACAGTGTGCATGTCAGCTTATAGTAAAACCTTCATTTTTATTATAATGTGCTGCAAACAAACAGTTATTAATTGTATAATATACAACTTCAAAAATTCTACTATAGACCTAAAAATACTGTCATTGTATTTTTACACTAAAATTCTGGCAACCACAGCTGCCAGTATTTTTTTTTTTTACTGCAAATTTAACTTTTTTTTCCAATTTTTTTTTTTTTTTAAACAGTGTAGTATTTGGTTGATGACATTCTGTTCAGACTGAACATCCTGATCCTGATAAAGTGTGATTTGGATTTAGTTCAATGTTTAATAAAATCGATATGCAAAAGCCAATGTTGTGGTGTTCAGCACATTTTCTTAATTTTCCACAACTTCTTCAGAACATTAAATAAAATCCCATGTAGTCTGGCAATATTAAGCATGAAAAAAACCAGAGCATAGATTAGAAGAAGAAGCATTTACAACAGTTAACACTGTGGTTTCCAAATAATTTGATTTCTCCATGATGACAGCTCAAGTAGTACAGTTTTCAAAGATTAAGCATGCTACATCATATGATGGGAGTGAGGAATATGAGATCCAAAAAGTACTGGATTTGTTACATTGTGGTTATCAAAATGAGTACTTGTTTCATTGGCAGGCCATGAAGTCAAGATCTGACCTTGAATTTGTATCATGTCAGGGTCCCAACACTATTATAGTTTTCACAGACAAAATCTCGACAAGCCTGATCAGTACATTAAGAGGTTTTGCCTTATGGGGAGATGTATGTCATGATCAAGCCTATGGTGGTAGTGATTTTGATACCACCCCCACCCCCCAACTGTTCCTTGGCCTCTAAAAATTATTTAGGTGTAGTTCCATGGTTCAGAATGTCAATGAATCTACTGTAATATTTAATTTTGATCCCATGTGTTTAAACCAGTGTTCAATATTATTCATGTCCCACTGCGCTGTTTTGTTTTCCTTATAGGTATCACCATTTTGGAAAGTTTCTTGACAATTACTATACCATTGCTAGGCCTGACGACTGGGAACACGAGATGCGTAACATCATTACTGCAACGACATGAAGGTCAATGTCTCGGAAACAAACCATTGAAAACTGACATACAATTATTTATTTCACTCCATTGCCACAATGGTGAAATACACAAAGACTCATTTTGGCCCATGTTGTATTATAGTATTTCTCAGCTGTTTGTTAGAACCGAATTGGTGAATTACCCAAAAAAAAATTTTATATATAATTTTATGAGACATAAAAATAACTGGATTGGTAAAAAAAAAAAATATTATTGAAGAATTACAGCATTCTAAACATTGTCACCTTCTATATACTCCCCCTCCCAATTTCTACACTACTCCATATGTATCTTTCATTGATTAAAACAGTGCTGGAAGTCTTCTTGCTTGAGGCGCTTCAACAGGTTTGCTGTTTTGTCTTCACTTCATCCATTGAAGAAAAATGTGTTCCCTTCAGGTCACTTTTGATTTTTGGGAACAAGTAAAAATTACAGGGAGATAAATCGGGCAAATGAGGTTGATTGAGGACAGGAATGTTTTTGCCAGTCAAAAACTGCTTTAGGGAAAAAGCAGTACAATCATTTCGAACAATCTGATTCACAGTTTGATGTTTTCATCTGTCCAAAACGAGCGTGGGTGACCTGGGTGTTGAACGTCTTCCACATTTTCTTGTCCTACCTTGAAACGGTTGTGCCACTCAAAAACTTTTGTGCGAAACAAACTGTTATCACTGTACACTGTTTTTATCATTTCATAAGTTTATGTGGCCGTTTTGTTCAATTTTGCGAGAAATTTGATGTTGATTCACTGTTCGATTTTTTACCCGACATTGTAGAGGCAATTGTTGTGCAAATACTGAATGGGCTATTAATAGGATATACCTAGCCGGTCGGCGGTTTGAGAGGGCATGTAGGAGGGGATATAGTTCTATAATCCACGTCCAGCCAACCTCCAGACAGTATTCCAGGAAAGCCCCAAGCCCAGTCTTATATATATATATATATATATATATATATATATATATATATATATATATATATATATATATATTGTGGCACGTGGCTGGGGGTGGTGCCCAGCCGGGACGCCCAGGAGGACAGGAGGAGGGCTCATTCCTCCTCCGGACCACGAGGGGGCGGTCGCCCTGGTTCCTTTGAGGGCCACGGGTGCAGGGCTTGGAAGCCCAACCCTGTAGGGGCCCGTGGTCTCCGCCAGGGGGCGCCCCCATGCCTGAAGGACCCGGAACCCAAATACTTCCGCCACACCAGGAAGTATTGGGGGGAAGAAGATTGGGAACACCCAGAGGGCTTCCGGGAACACAGCTGGCACTTCTGCCACACAGGGGAGTGTCTAGGGAGTGTCGGGGATCACCTGGAGCCCATCCGGGCACTTATAAAAGGGGCCGCCTCCCTGCAGAGAAGGACTGGAGTTGGGTGAGGAGTGGACAAGGTTTTGGAGGCAGGAGAGGCGGCGGCCTGACGAGCAGGCAGAGACTGAGTGAGAGCCTGGACTTTGGGGGAGATTGGTGCTTTGGCACTGGGTTTGTGCACATATTGGACTAATTATTGTGTTTAATAAACGTGTGGTGGACTTAAACATGGTGTCCATCTGTCTGTGTCCGGGCAGCTTATCACAGTGGCGTAGTCGGCAGGAGGGTCTGCCTGCTTCAAGGCAGGAACCTGCAGTAAAAAAATGTTCTGTGAGCAGCCCGGCGCAGCAGCGGAATCCCCACACACACGCGCCGCGGGAGCGACACATGCACAACTCCGCGGGAGCGATTCTCCCCTGGGACTGCCAGTGGTCCGCAAAAAGGCTCTGATCCCTGGGTGCGGAGGAGCACCAACGGGCGTGGCTGGAGTGCAGCAGACTCCGACCGACGCGCTGTCGGAAATGGCGGCCAGGACAGTATAGCTGAAGGAAAGGCCGGTGTGCAGCAGATATGGCTGGATGATAGGATCCGGGAGGTGAGTGCCCTGCATAACAGCGGTCTGCCCTGCGGGGTAGGACTCCCCTCTTTTGTTACCGGCAGGGTATGCCCGGATCCGCGTCTGTGGCAGAGGCGTGCCGGTCCACGGGCCGTCGGCAGCGCGGAGGCGGCAGTCGGGAGAGTTGCAGAAAGTATGGAGCTGCAACTCCAAGAGCCAGAATGGCGCCGCACCAGGGGCAATAGAGCCAAAATGGCGGCGGACCAGGAGTCCCTCCTCATAACAGGCACGGGATTGGACAGCGTGTCCTGTCCTCTCGCCAGCGACTGGTCGGAGGCGAGAGCAGGGAATGTCTGTCCCGTGCTCCAAAGTAACCCGAGTGGGCTGCAGGAAAGAGCCCACGGAGAGCAGTCGGCGAGTGGCGCCGCCTGGAAGGTAAGCACACCACCGACTGTCTCTTCCTCTTTGGCAGCGATACTGCAGGAGCTGCAGAGCGAGATCCAGCTCGTGCTGTCGCTGCCGGCCGAGCGATGTGCCCTCCGGGCGGAGACGCTGGACTCAGGAGGGATGGCAGTGGCGTCGGATCGAGAGCCGCAGGCAGGAGGGGATCGGAGCGCTGCAGGAGCTCCTGGACGGAGAGGCACAGCGGGGAAGGTAAGGGAGACCGACCCCGTGAAGCTCCGGATGCCATCGGGGCTGGGTCTGCCCTCTTACAATGGGCAGATCCGAACTGTCGCGGCGTCCCACAGTAAACGGAGGAAGCGGCTTGGGGAAGCCAGTTCCTCCGATAAGGGAGAACGTGCAGCTGGGTGCGCGCGTTCTTCAAAGAGCCCTAAAGAGCAGCCAGCAGCTGTAGCTGACAATAAGGAAGGCTCACTGCTGGCTGTACTTTTGTCCATGCCTGCGGCTCTACAGGCGCTGGCGGTTGATCAGTGTTCTGTGGAGTCGCATCCACAAGTGCTACGTGCCCTCCGTGCTGGGGAGCAGATGCTGGAGGGGAGGCCAGTCGCATCAGAGGAGGCGCTGGAAGAGCGGACGAAACGGCGCGGCGAGCAAACCTTCGGCCGGAGAGGTACGCCGGGAATGGTAAGTTTAATCGATCCCGTACAGCATGTTGGAGGACCCACCGACAGGATCCGTGCACCCCGTAATCAGAGTCCAAAAGGGGGATCTCCTATAGGAGATGTGGTGGTGAGTGCTGCGTGCAGGGTGAGGGGGATAGCAGGACGTGGGCTGTTAAGTGCTCTGGGTCCTAATGCCCTCTGCCCTAAGCCGGCCGCAGCCTCGAGGCGAGTTAAAGGGACGCAGACGTGACGGGGTCTCTTTTTACGCTATAAGGAGACTCAGTCCGTCACCGTGTCCAAGAGTAAAAGGGGGAGCCGAGGGAAGAATGCCGGTTCCTCCGATAAGGGCAAACGTGAGGCAGGATGCTCACGTTTGGAGAAGGGCCGCCCTCTGCGGGTGCAGAGGGCAAACCCATGGAAGGCTGAGGAGACGGGACCGCACGTGTCCCACCACGAGGGGCAAGGGTGCCACGAAAGGGGGGCCGAGCTGGCAAGCACCGGGGTGCCGGTCAAAGGGGGGAGCGTTGCCCGTATAGACGTCAGAGAGACGCCAAGTGGCGGCGTCAGGGCAGCGTCTCCGCCCCTTGTTCTGTCTTCTTTTTTATAGGACCGGACCCTGGAACGAAGTGTGTCGGCTTCCCGCCGAGGAAAACCTGCCCTCACGGGATTAGCCGCTGGATCTAGGGGTCTCAGCTAGCGGTGGGGTACTGTGGCACGTGGCTGGGGGTGGTGCCCAGCCGGGACGCCCAGGAGGACAGGAGGAGGGCTCATTCCTCCTCCGGACCACGAGGGGGCGGCCGCCCTGGTTCCTTTGAGGGCCACGGGTGCCGGGCTTGGAAGCCCAACCCTGTAGGGGCCCGTGGTCTCCGCCAGGGGGCGCCCCCATGCCTGAAGGACCCGGAACCCCAATACTTCCGCCACACCAGGAAGTATTCGGGGGAAGAAGATTGGGAACACCCAGAGGGCTTCCGGGAACACAGCCGGCACTTCTGCCACACAGGGGAGTGTCTAGGGAGTGTCGGGGATCACCTGGAGCCCATCCGGGCACTTATAAAAGGGGCCGCCTCCCTGCAGAGAAGGACTGGAGTCGGGTGAGGAGTGGACAAGGTTTTGGAGACTGAGTGAGAGCCTGGACTTTGGGGGAGATTGGTGCTTTGGCACTGGGTTTGTGCACATATTGGACTAATTATTGTGTTTAATAAACGTGTGGTGGACTTAAACATGGTGTCCGTCTGTCTGTGTCCGGGCAGCTTATCACAATATATATATGCAGTAATCCCTCCTCCATCGCGGGGGTTGCGTTCCAGAGCCACCTGCGAAATAAGAAAATCCGCGAAGTAGAAACCATATGTTTATATGGTTATTTTTATATTGTCATGCTTGGGTCACAGATTTGCACAGAAACACAGGAGGTTGTAGAGAGACAGGAACGTTATTCAAACACTGCAAACAAACATTTGTCTCTTTTTCAAAAAAGTTTAAACTGTGCTCCATGACAAGACAGAGATGACAGTTCTGTCTCACAATTAAAAGAATGCAAACATATCTTCCTCTTCAAAGGAGGGCGTGTCAGGAGCACAGACTGTCAGAAAGACAGAGGAAAGCAAACAAATCAATAGGGCTGTTTGGCTTTTAAGTATACGAAGCACCGCCGGTACAAAGCTGTTGAAGGCGGCAGCTCACACCCCCTCCGTCAGGAGCAGGGAGAGAGAGAGAGAGAGTGAGAGTGAGAGAGACAGAGAAAAACAAACAGTCAAAAATCAATACGTGCCCTTCGAGCTTTTAAGTATGCGAAGCACTGTGCAGCATGTCGCTTCAGGAAGCAGCTGCACAGAAGATAGCAACGTGAAGATAATCTTTCAGCATTTTTAGACGAGCGTCCGTATCGTCTAGGTGTGCGAACAGCCCCCCTGCTTACACCCCCTACGTCAGGATCAGAGAAAGTCAGCGCAAGAGAGAGAGAGAGAGAGAAAAGTAAGTTGGGTAGCTTCTCAGCCATCTGCCAATAGCGTCCCTTGTATGAAATCAACTGGGCAAACCAACTGAGGAAGCATGTACCAGAAATTAAAAGACCCATTGTCCTCAGGAATCCGCGAACCAGCAAAAAATCCGCGATATATATTTAAATATGCTTACATATAAAATCCGCGATAGAGTGAAGCCGCGAAAGGCAAAGCGCGATATAGCGAGGGATCACTGTGTATATATATATATATATATATATATATATATATATATAAACTGTGTGTAATAGTACTTTCCCAAAAATTGGGAACCAATTAAAAACAATGTGATTCATCTGATTCCTCTGCTATATTTACATGCTACAGGAAAAATGGAATATATCAATTTCCAAATGGAAATTTAAGGTCAATGTATTTCAGAGTGGTAACCTCCAATGAGACATTCTGTAGGAAAGAATGTGTGGTTGCACACACCTTAGGTTTATGTATGTTTGTATTTTACCTTGGGACTTCCTTACAAATGTGGATATTGCAGCAAAATTCAAATAAAGCCGGACACTGAGAAAACAGAAGTCATTTTTCTTATCTGAAACACTAATAAATTACTTAGCAAGTCTGTTGGCTTAACAGTAGTAAAATGGTTAATGTTTACTTCTAAAACTAAGCATCTGCATCAATCACTAAATAGTAAATAATCTACTGTTAATATATTATTAACAACATTGTTTTAATGAGGTTAAAATTTGCAGTAATGTATCTGACAAACCTTATCTAGCCAGTCTGGTGTAACAATAGGTATTCCTCTAGCCAAAGCACACAGAAACTTGACAGTGCGTCGCACACGATCAGTAATCAGGTGAGTGCAGTTCTGAACTGATTCAGCCATTTCTCCACCTAACTGATGAATCGTCTTTTCTGCTAAATCATCTTCAACTCCAGTGAACATTATCTTGTAAATAAGAATACAAAAAAAAAATCAGTCATAAAAAATAACACTCATTAAGGAAGAAGGACAGAGCAGTTACTAGTAATTTCTAATCATCCTGCACAGGCCTGAAAATTGAAAGTTAGTTAAAATGTTAACCTGAACAAGGAAAAAAAAAAGAAAGAAAATGTGGTAATTTTTTTTTTTTTTTTTAAATCACAGACAGTGTTTACCACTACATATGCACCAATGAGTTGAAGTTTCAGAACCTTTCATTTTTAATATATAAGTTGGGGTTGTTACTGGCATATAATGTAATTAAACTAAATAAAAACATATTTATAATTTTCAAATTAAGCGTGTTTTTAGTACATGTAAAAGTGCAATAGTGTGTGAACATGCAAAATAAAAATGAAGCATTTCTTAAAGATTAAGTGTACCTTTACAATCCCAGATGCACGTGGGCTACTGCTACATCGAGTACGACTAATTAATGACCGAGGAGTCAGATTCAGATCTTGGTTCCTGAAGCACAAAGTGGCTGGACCGGTCAGTCTCTGAGGAGTCCCCTTAAAAACAAAAATGGTGCAGTAAGTAAGAACATGTAAAATAAACCTGGAAAACTTGAAACTTGGAAAAGAAAAAAAAATAAATTAAAAACCGTTTAATTTAAAACCTATGACAAACCACAGCAGTAAAAATGAAAAACATGTTATTACTGCCATAAAAATTGAAAATAGGAATAAAACAAATGATTATAAACAATTAGAAAAGGCTTATTTGATTTATGAGTTGAGAGACCTACTGTATTGAGTAATTAATTTTAAAGCCCTAGAATCTTCATAAAAACTGTAATGAACATTCTACTTTATAGTTGCCTGGATTTTTTGACTTTCATGTTATATTTCACAAAATAAAAAACATCTTCACTTTAATAACTATGCCACTAAATTATGGTTTTGGTGTTGCTCCTCAAGTTTTAAACAATGCAAATTGATTTATTTAAATTATTTTTAAAGTATGGTTAAAACAAGCATACTTCTAAAAATGGTAGACACAAACCTTTACATAAAACCACTGTGCTTAGCAGGTAGTTTAGTTGTTCTTTGCAAAAGGGTATCTCATTCACATGCACTTTCAACTCATTCACATAAAATTCTACTCATTCAAATCTTTCTTATGATTGCTATAAGGGTGGTTGGCAAGTGGCTTTGTCTTTTTACAAAATAATTTCAAATACCTGTTCCTTGTGTATGTGCTATGTGGGTACAGTAAAGCAGACACTGCATCGCTACTTCTGAAGCTCAACTAGATGCATTGAACATACAACACATGCAAATTATTTATTTAAAGTGTTTCTTTTCATTCCTGTAGCATAATTGATCACCCACCCCAGGCTGTTTCAGAAAGCATTTTCATCACTGAGTAAATTTCTTGGCCACCTTAGTAATCTAATACAGTGTTTGATAAAAGTTTGTGAAATTACACTGTAGCCCTTATATAGTGTTACCCTTTCACTATGTAGAGAAAAGCCAAGCAAAATGACACCTTTTATTGGCTAACTAAAAAGATTACAATATGCAAGCTTTCGAGGCAACTCAGGCCCCTTCTTCAGGCAAGATGTACATCTTGCCTGAAGAAGGGGCCTGAGTTGCCTCGAAAGCTTGCATATTGTAATCTTTTTAGTTAGCCAATAAAAGGTGTCATTTTGCTTGGCTTTTCTCTACATTCATAATGGCTAACACGGTACAACACCCTAGTACTACAGATATACCCTTTCACTATGAAATGCTTTTTTAAGGAAAACTACGGATTACAGATGAAAAATGAAACATCCATTATTTACAGTAATTAACTGATGCAATAGAAAAAGAATGGATAAATAAAAATTGGCTTGATTACAAAAGTATGTGAACCACTGGGGTTATCACCTTTTAATTGAGTATAATTTCAATCAAGTGCAATTATAGGTAAATCATTACAGATTAGCTTGAAACACCCCACATTGCATAAAGATAAGAAACTCTGTGATTACACTGTAGAAAATTCAAAGGAAGTACTATTGAACTATTCAATAGAAACAATCTACAAACTTTTAGTTTAAATTTTTAGTTTAATTCTTGAAATATTGTTATTGACAGTTGTGCTTGTATGGGATATCAAAAAGCTCAGTCTAGAATGCATCTAGTTGCTACTTGGAGTCAAGTCCCACTTGGTTTACCAAATGTATACACTGTAAATGCATGGTAAGAGCATTCTCAGGAAGGCATCCATGCATCCAGGAAACAAAAGAAGGATAATTATTAGCCCTGTCTGCTATCTAAAGCTGTGCAGGAACATATCATGTGGGTTGATCCTTCAAATGAAGTCCAAGAAAAACAGATGCACTAAAGCTAGAGGTTGACAAAGGGGTTTGTACTTACAAAAACAGGTATGACACAGAATTTTCTCAAGGATTAACTCTCACATGTTCCGTCATTGCTTACTGATGTTACACTTAGCTTGATATCAATTATTGGGTTAATATTGTCATATGTATGGAGTAAAGTGGACTTCTTACTTCATGTGTTAATCAACAAGTCACCACTCTCCAGTGCCATGATTAATAAGTAGAACCATCTTACATCAAAATTTATGTGTACTTTACCTGAAACATATTTATGATTTAAAATAATGAATTTAATGCATAGCAGTGGTGACATAAACCAATGAAAATACGACAATGGCATGAGACATATATAATAAAAGACCTGTGTATGTGTATGTGTGCGTGTATGGAGCAGTCCACTTTGCTCACACTCAACCACGGGAGTCGGTATGAAATCTACGGACGATTCATAAACTTACAAAAGTGTGACTTGCACTTGGTGAAATGGAGCATGCATGCACCTCACTTCTCATTCAACCCAAGCAGACAAACTCAGCTTTGTGGTCCATGCATGTTGTAAATTCACACAATGAGCTTACATCATACTTTTGCTGTTGTTTTTTGTCCCAAAGACCACATGCAGCTAGTACCTAAATAATCCACAAATAATTGAGACCCGTGACACAAAAGAAAAGGAGCAAGTGGAAATGTTTATGGTTTCATGTATAGGAGATGTATATGGAAACACAAATTTTACTATTTGCGCTAATGTACTCATCATTAGCATCTACTGGGCTGCCTGCTGGATATAACTGCAGATTAGAGCATTGAAAGGCATACATTATAGCACAAAACTGAAGCCTTCCTGTAACTACAGTTGATTCCACTTGGGGTTCCCCGGTTTAAAATATAACAAATGTAACTATGGGAACAATTCACAACTGTAACACTATACAGACAAAGAAACTGGCAGTAAACAACCACAGGTCTGCCCAATTGTCTTCCAGGAGTTTTGAAATATCAATTTATTAACAATTTTAATTAAACAGAGTACAGATAGTGGGTGATAACTTTCATGGAGCTGGACTAAGCCCATTCCAGAATGTGTGCACAACATTTCATGTTCACCCTCCATACCTTTATTTGTACCTGTAATTTCATCCTGTACTTAGGTTCAGGGAAATGCCACATACCTCCCACATTATTCGCTATGTCAACCATTACTCTACGTTATGTAACACCTAATAAAACACTGGTATCTTTTCTTTAAATTCTGCAAGTTCATTTATTAACCTATTTGCAATATTAATATATAGTCTAATGACACTACCATCCTGAGGACAATCACTTTGCTGAAATGCTTTTTTCAGGAATATTATGTTCTAAAAATACAAATTACCAGCATTACCAGGTAACTTTGTGAGTGCTGTTATAGAATTCACCACAAATTGTAGTGTCAGCAGTGCCTCAGAAACTTTCCATTATAATTTACTTTACCCTCCTGTATTCTCTTTCTGGTCCTCTATCAGACCTTGAACTCTCTCCTCCTTAGATTAAGAAGGCATTACCCTGACAACATTAGAACATAAGAAAAATGTTTAAAAGAAAAGGTGATTCAGCCCAACAAAGCTCACCAATCCTACCCACCTAAGTTTTGAAATTCCCTAAAGTCATACTATCTGCCATACTATTAAATTTAATCTAGGAGTCTGTGCTTTTCTGTGTGAAGAAATAACAAGAGCTTTCCTTTCTCATACTTCACTTAACACCTTTAGCTTGAAAAACTCTTCTTCAAGAAGATTTGGGAAATCGTGGCACAGACTATACTATAAGTGGGGACAACGTAGTGTTTGGTGGGTGACACCTGGTGTTCTTTAAATTAATAATTACCAAATTTACATTAATACTTCATATAAGCATGAGGAAAAAAATGATCACAAAAATGCACCTCGTTCTGAATCAATTATATTTAAACATGCAGATGTGTATGACTATTGGTAGAGTAGTGATGAATTAATTTTTGGAAGTTAATTTTATTAGCTTTGTGATATAATCAAAAGAATGTCACAGCATGGGATAAATTACTGATACTCTTTGAAATAGCTAAAGAATATACCAAGAACGGAAAAATAAAAAATCTAAAGGATGAGAAGCCAGATAAGCTGAGAAGAACCCTGGCAGAAGGTAGTCTATTTTGAACAGGTTCTGCAAGATGTAACACTTTTTTTTCTTTTTTTTATAATGCATCTACATTGCTTTCATCAGCAGGAAACATCTTGAAGGAAAAATTACATGAATGAACCTGAACACAAATGACATAATTTTGAGATGTATAATTAATGATATAGAATGCAAGTTAATGCATTAGGGGCCATCAAAACTAGAACTCATGTTATTTTGGAAGAATTAAGTGGCTAAAAGTGGCAAGCTTTGTTGATCTGAATGGCCTGCTTTTGTTTAGATTGTTCAAATGTTTTAATGCAATTCCAAACACTCATAATCATGCAGTTATTCACGCTAATAAAACGCCTCAAAAAGAGTGAAGGTATCCAACAAAAACGCTAAAACTAACTCCCTGGCTGATGATGAAATGTCGGCAATCTGAGGTATTAAAGATGAACTAAAAGAACATGTTGTTAATTGTCTCTGGACCCTTACTAAGATTATATACATGGAATCACTATATGGTTACAATCCTGGAGAACAAATAAAACCATAGCATTTGTAAATAATTGTGCGGCAAGGCCTGGATTTTTCATCTTCATCCGACAAGATCTTTTATTATATCCTAAAATATGGCAGCAAAATTGCCTGGCAGACTAATCACAGCACCATCCAGACTGCATCACTGTGATCTTAAATAGCAGGCTGTAGGTTATCGTGACTGTTATTATTTTGTAGCTTCGACTCAGAAACCGGGCGGCACAATGGCACAGTGGTAATAATAATAATTCATTACATTTATATAGTGCTTTTCTCAGTACTCAAAGCGCTATCCACACAGGGAGGAACCCAGGAAGTGAACCCACAATCTTCCACAGTCTCCTTACTGCAAAGCAGCAGCACTACCACTGCACCACCTGTGAGGACTTGTGGTAGCACTGCTGCCTCGCAGTTAGGAGACCTGGGTTCGTATCCCAGGTCCTCCCTGCATGGAGTTTGCATGTTCTCCTAGTGTCTGCGTGGGTTTCCTCCGGGTGCTCCGGTTTCCTCCCACAGTCCAAAGACATGAAGGTTTGGTGCATTGGCGATCCTAAATTGTCCCTAGTGTGTGCTTGGGGTGTGTGTGTGTGTCCTGAGGTGGGCTGGCGCCCTGCCCGGGATTTGTTCCCTGCCTTGCGTCTTATGTTGGCTGGGATTGGCTCCAGCAGACCCCCGTGACACTGTAGTTAGGATATAGCGGGTTGGATAATGGATGGATGGATGGACTCAGAAACCACTGTTGTGGGCCCTGTTATGAATTTAGTCCTATAGCAATATGTAAATCAGCTGCCAACCAGAGAATAACAAGCATAATTATACCAAGAGTTAAAATCACATTCTTCACCTATATTTGTAACTTAATTCAAATTAAAACAAAAAAGTACAATACCACTTTAAAAATATGTTTGCAGATTAAAATGTTGTTTGATAAACATTCATTCTAATGAAAATAAAGCTGAGCTGTGTTGACTACCTGTCCCTGAGACCCATATCCAGCAAAACAAGTGAAAAGCTCAATTGATATTCTTGCAGCACTCATTTTTAACAATATCAATAGTTCTTTACTGAATGGTGCAGTAACTGATGCAATAAAATTGTCAGTCATCAGGCTGTTACAGATATATAAAAAAAAAAATATATCAGAGCTAGACCCACATATGCCTAGCAATTACAGACATCTCAAATTTACCATTTCTCTCTAAAATACTTAAAAACATAGTTGCCACACAGCTTCAATCTCACCTTACACATAACAATTTATTTTAGAAATACCAGTCTTACTTCCGCACTGGTCACAGTACAAAAATCTTGGGGGGGGGGGGAAATCAATAGTCCAGATGCCTGGGACTACCAGTTTTAAATTCTGGGCAACAAAACTACAAACTCACAAAGCAATATTTACTTAATCAAACACAATTTGATAAAAACAAAAGACCGAATTCTTTATGTACGATCTTTGGTGTTAAAAGAATGCTGCTTATGGCACAACAGACTGCTGTAACTCCATCTAAATCCTGGTTTATATTGTATTTGACACTTTCATGCTGGTTGCGGGTAAGCATAGCAAAAAATGACATTTGATGTAGCAACTTGTACTGGGTTTTTGGTGTGTGCTACGCATATAATTTTTTCCTACTACGTGGCAATGCAGGTGAGGCTCTATTAACCCTAAATGTTGATTTTCGAGGAGATGCTGGTTACATGGGTGCCAGAATGATGTACGAAGGTCTAAATATAAAGCAACAGTTCATTAATGTGCAAGGAAGACATGCAAAAATATTTGTAGTGCAACTCTTTATCATGTACGTCACTTAATCACAAGAATATCATACTCTCCCTCCATTCTCTGCTTTTGGTTAAAGGGTTTGCAAGCAAACACAAACTTGTGAGCAATACAGTGAAACTGTGCAGCAAGTCTACAAAGTAAGCAAGAGAAACAGCAGCATTAGAAGTAAAGCAATTGCAGTAGCAAAAGTTAATCATATCCTCTTGTCATTTACCGCGATACAAATAAAGAAAAAAAATGTACATATGCTTTGTTATGGTTGAAATAAAAAAAAAACACACAGAGGAGAGGAGAGAACAATTCCAGTTCTGCTTCAATACCAGTTACAAGTAGAAATATGAAAAAATAAACACAAAATAAATGAAATACTGGAAATATTTTTAGCAGATTAAATACAGATGATTTCTCGCAAAGCAGCGATGATTGGAGAAATTGGACAGCATTACAATGTCAGAATAGCATGCTGTATGCACAGAGCATTCAGAAACCACATATAAAAGAGGTCCTTTGTTTTCAGGAAAAAATAATTATAGAATTGAAAAGGTGAAAAAGCAAAGTAAAAGACTATTTAGTAGTAAACTTGCAATATGTAACAAATGATGCTTATTTCATGAAATGTAGAACTTTTAAACTAAAATGTACACTTATATGGCAGGTAACTCTTTTCAACTGACAGGGCTTGCTACAGCTTGAATGTTCCATCAGTGTTTGGCCTTAGGAAATGGACATTAACATTTTACAATCAGAGTGCTATATATACTCCATTGCAATCAGACCTTGCCTTGCCAATCACAAGAGAGGAATCTTAAAAAAAATAAATAAATATGACTCTCACCATTAACCAATATGTACTCTGGGCAACTAACAGGTTTACTGAAGGATGTGAAAATGCTCCACACCATTAGTCCAAACACTTGAGTGTGGAGATTTTTTTTCAGGCCTAAATCTTAGCTTTACTAAAATGAGGATTATCTTAATAGTCCAACCGTGACAAAATTTAATGTAGCTCTACACACAGAGCACTGGCTGTGGTCAACTAAAAAACTCTGTAAAGGACAATGTCGAACTGATATTTTTGACACAGAAACGAATTGGTAGGGTTTAAATCTGGTCTGAAAAGAAGATCTGAGAATACAATATTGATGTAGTAACTTTAGTTCATTTTTAATAAACTATTTTCATGTAAATTGGAAAAAGACTACACATCAACATGATATAATTCTTTTAAAATCATCCAATTGCTAAAATATTTTCTTCCAAGACGTAGACTATGTTTGTATTGTGGTAGAAGAGTGCTATGCATTTGTGCAAAGCAAAACTTTACAAATAAACGTTGCAGTATAAAGTTTCAGGTAACACTACACCCCATACTGTACATAAAGCTGGGCTACCGAGTTTGCAAAGCACATAGCCTGGCAGACTACCACATGCACTTACAGTTTGCCCATTCCTTAGAAATGATACTAACCCGTGTTACAAACAACAATCTATTTTTCTCTGATAAAGGAAATTCCATAGAAAATATATTAGATTTAAGCACAGCATTTGACACCACTGACGATTCCATTTTATTATATAGGAGGGAACATTACATTGGACTCTCAGGCTGGCTGGGAGCAGGCCCTACCTATAAAAAATAACAAAAATGTTACTTACTAGGGGAAATGATGCCGACAGGAACAACATTCTTTCCCTTTTAATGTCTGCAATCACCATTAGTTTAACTGAATTAGCATGCAACTTAGACATCATCTTTGACACAATCATCTTTTAAAACACACATTGTAACGCTGTCTAAAACATCATTTTCCATCTTAAAAATGTTAGAAAATTAAGATGTTTTCTTATATGCAGGATACTAAGAATTAATTCATGCATTTATTTCTAGTAGAATTGACTATACATTATTCACAGGCTATTAAAATCTTTATAACACTTTAAATTAATTGAAAATGCTGCTGCAAGAACCATTACGAGACCTATAAGGTATAACACATAACTCTAGTTCTCAAGTCCTCACAATTGCTCCCAGTTAAGCTTAGGGCTGATTTAAAAATTCTCATTTTTGACATATGTCTTAAAAAGCCAGTGTCCTGTTCACTTACCTGAAATTATCATTACTTACAAACCAGAGCATGCATTAAAATTTCAATATTTACGCCTACTTAACATTCCAAGAATTAATAAAATAATAGTTGGGAGTTGGGCTTTTCAATTACTGGACCAAAAGCTTTGGACTCATGTTTCTGCGTAAGAGATGCCCCTTAAGTATCAGTTTTTAAATCCAGACTGAAGACTAACTACTTTAGTCTAGCATACCTGGACTATAGCTGCTGATTAACTGTGTATAATGCATCATTTGTTTGTTAGTAATTTGTGCACAAAAATAAGTAATACAGTAATTACAAAGCATTACTAAGTAATATAAGAAACTATAAACTGTTAATAATCCTTTTCTATTTCTATTCCGATCTTCCTGTTGTGGAACTTTGTGTTACTGGGCCACTGCCAAGCTGTTCTTCAAAATGGAGACTACATATGAGATACTGGGAGCACTGGATTAAAAGGATGGAAGTATTCTGTCACTATATAAGACAGCCCAATACAGACATACTGTGGAATTCCCAGTAAGGTGTGGGCAACCAGTTGGCCTAGGTCTAAGGCTGTGACTGGCTTTGCCTTTTGATTTTGCCTGTTATTTTCTCCAATAATGTTACTGAATGGAGTTTTTCTATTGTCTCCTCTGTTGCCAACTGTCACAGTTCAACAATAATGTTAATGGGCACATATTTTTAGGTTCCATTTATGTTAATCAATTTGGAATTTTTTGTGACAATACGGGTTGGTTCCAGCTCTTGTTTGCCTTCGGGAGCCTCCTGAAACTGCCACCATTGATAACGTAAACAAGAATGAGCTGGGAAAATGAAGACGCTCATATAGCAAAGAGTAGGTTTAGCAGTTCTCAAGTGCTTTTATGAAAACAACAAAAAAAAAAAAAACTGTTCAAATAAATAGTGCAGTGCTCCTTCCATAAATAAATAAATAATCCACAAAAACTGTACATGTCCATGTGGAGGTTACAGAGTTATATAATAAATATATCCTATAAAAACAAGGTTAAAACAAATCAGAGAGATTCTCAATGCTGAATTTCCTCAGCTTATCCCACATGGGATCAGGCAACTAAGGAGACGCCCAACCTACAGGCGCAGTTAACCCAGAACTTCTGGCTTGGGTCTCCATAGCTAGGGCCTTGGCAATTCTGGGGTTCCTCACCGAGCCAAATACATCTCCCACCGCATTTTCCCTATGGGAGACAGACACATTGGGTCACTCCTACTCTCAACAATCTCTCAGCCGGAGCATCTCTTCTCAGCCTCAGGCTCCTGCAGCCATGAGCCTCACTACCAACTACCTGCCTTCATTTATATCAGCATGATTCTCTCGTTCCTGCCTCTCATTTCCTTTCAATTTTACTTTTTTTAACCTTTGTCTTTCCTTCATCTTTTCTTTCTTTCATTCACTCACCCTTGTCTGCCGTGCAGGCTCCTCTTATATCACCTGCCTAATTAGGTGCAGGTCACTTCCTCCGCAGCACCATTGAGGTACATGACTGATCCACCCACCACTGCATGTGTAAGCCAGCACACCTCCATTAACTGTGGAGCAAAACTGTACTTTTGGGGGCACAATTATTCCTTTAAAATTTGCCCGACACCATGGACTACCTATGACAATGTTTTGTTTTGCTGTGTGTTTATATAAATCTGTATCTTTGTGTACATGCATTACAGAATTAGTAATTTGTAAACACTCAAAAATAAACTAAATCAAAAAATGATTTATTATCAAATTATAGAAAGCCCTAAGTTGTGACTATTGCTGCTAAAGGTTCTGTAAGCAAGTTAAACTATTAAAGCTATTGTGTTTTCATAGTGGTGTGGATGTTTACACACAATATTTTTTACTAACTAGAACAACTACTGTAACCTAGCAATATCTCATATCAGTTGGTTGGTGCAGTTTTTCATTATTTACAGAACAGTATTTTAAAAGCTAAACATTAAGCCCAAAGTGCATAAAGGGTATTAGTTTAGAGTAGCATATAAGCATGCCTTTTCTACCTAAGAAAAGCATCCCATGAGCACATCCTTTGTTGTTACTCAATGCCCCTGGGAATGGGTCATTATTATTGGTAGCAGAACCAGGTGCTGAAAGTGATAGAAGAAGCTATCAGCAATGTGATTAGGCTTACAAGACTGCACTTTCAGCAAAGTAGCCAAAATTGTCTGTGTCAAACCAGGGGAGAAGCTGCACCCAAGACTGAGAATGGCAAGTAATGTATGTAAAAGAATGGACTCATAGTTCTCTACTCCATATTTTGAAAAGAGAAGATATTAATTTGTAATCATACAAAATTTTTTTAAAGTGTTTTTATGGCAGACTTATGATTGCAGTGGTATTCAAGATATTACCAAGCTCCTGAGGCTACATTACATGAACATCTGTTTCCTTATGAATGCATTTCAATATAGAGCATATGTACATTTAGGAATGATTTATGTGGTAATTGCAAACTATTCTCATCTCATAGGAATAAAGACTTTGCTATTACATACTCAGTGTACTTGATAATTGTAATTTGTTTTGCACTGTATACAATGCAATGCTCAAAACATCCATCCATCCATCCTCTTCCGCTTATCCGAGATCGGGTCGTGGGGGCAGCAGCTTGAGCAGAGATGCCCAGACTTCCCTCTCCCCGGCCACTTCTTCCAGCTCTTCCGGGAGAATCCCGAGGCGTTCCCAGGCCAGCCGGGAGACATAGTCCCTCCAGCGTGTCCTGGGTCTTCCCCGGGGCCTCCTCCCGGTTAGACGTGCCCGGAACACCTCACCAGGGAGGCATCCTGATCAGATGCCCGAGCGACCTCATCTGACTCCTCTCGATGCGGAGGAGCAGCGGCTCTACTCTGAGCCCCTCCCGGATGACTGAGCTTCTCACCCTATCTTTAAGGGAAAGCCCAGACACCCTGCGGAGGAAACTCATTTCAGCCGCTTGTATTCGCGATTTCGTTCTTTCGGTCACTACCCATAGCTCATGACCATAGGTGAGGGTAGGAACATAGATCGACTGGTAAATTGAGAGCTTCGCCTTGCGGCTCAGCTTCTTTTTCACCACGACAGACCGATGCAGAGCCCGCATTACTGCGGATGCCGCACCGATCCGCCTGTCGATCTCACGCTCCTTTCTTCCCTCACTCTTTTTCTCACGTGTTTTCCCTTGCCCGGACGCGGGTCACCGGGGCCCCCCTCTGGAGCCAGGCCTGGAAATGGGGCTCGATGGCGAGCGCCTGGTAGCCGGGCCTGCACCCATGGGGCTCGGCCGGGCACAGCCCGAAGAGGCAACGTGGGTCCCCCTTCCCATGGGCTCACCACTTATGAGAGGGGCAAAGGAGGTCGGGTGCTGTGTGAGTTGGGTGGTGGCTGAAGGCGGGGACCTTGGCGGTCCGATCCTCGGCTACAGAAGCTGGCTCTTGGGACGTGGAATGTCACCTCTCTGAAGGGGAAGAAGCCTGAGCTAGTGCGCGAGGTTGAGAGGTTCCGGCTAGATATAGTCGGACTCACCTCGACGCACAGCTTGGACTCTGGAACCAATCTCCTTGAGAGGGGCTGGACTCTCTATCATTCTGGAGTTGCCCCCGGTGGGAGGCGGCGAGCGGGTGTGGGTATACTTATTGCCCCCCGACTTGGAGCCTGTTCATTGGGGTTTACCCCGGTAGACGAGAGGGCAGCCTCCTTCCACCTTTGGGTGGGGGGACGGGTCCTAACTGTTGTTTGTGCGTATGCACCGAACAGCAGTTCGGAGTACCCACCCTTTTTGGAGTCCCTGGAGGGGGTGCTAGAGGGCATACCTTCTTGGGACTCCCTCGTTCTGCTGGGAGACTTCAATGCTCATGTGGGCAATGACAGTGAGACCTGGAAGGGCATGATTGGGAGGAATGGCCCCCCCGATCTGATCCCGAGCGGTGTTTTGTTATTGGACTTCTGTGCTCGTCACGGATTGTCCATAACGAACACCATGTTCAAGCATAGGGTGTTCATATGTGCACTTGGCACCAGGACACCCTAGGCCTCAGTTCGATGATCGACTTTGTGGTTGTGTCATCGGACTTGCAGCCATATGTCTTGGACACTCGGGTGAAGAGAGGGGCAGAGCTGTCAACTGATCACCACCTGGTGGTGAGTTGGCTTCGATGGTGGGGGAGGATGCCGGTCAGACCCGGTAGGCTCAAACGTGTTGTGATGGTCTGCTGGGAACGTCTGGTAGAGCCCCCTGTCAGAAGTAGCTTCAACTCCCACCTCCGGCAGAACCACATCCCGAGGGAGGTGGGGGACATTGAGTCCGAATGGGCCATGTTCCGTGCCTCTATTGTTGAGGCAGCTGACCGGAGCTGTGGCCGTAAGGTGGTTGGTGCCTGTCGTGGCGGCAATCCCCGAACCCGTTGGTGGACACCGGCGGTGAGGGATGCCGTCAAGCTGAAGAAGGAGTCCTGCAGGACCCTTTTGTCCTGTGGGACTCTGGAGGCACCTGATAGGTACCGGCAGGCCAAGCGGAATGCGGCTTTGGTGGTTGCTGAGGCAAAAACTCAGGCGTGGGAGGAGTTTGGGGAGGCCATGGAGAACGACTTTCGGACGGCTTCGAGGAGATTCTGGTCCACCGTCCGGCGTCTCAGGAGGGGGAAGCAGTGCAGTGTCAACACTGTATATGGTGGTGATGGTGTGCTGCTGACCTCGACTCGGGACGTTGTGGGTCGGTGGGGGGAGTACTTCAAAGACCTCCTCAATCCCACTAACATGCCTTCCAATGAGGAAGCAGAGTCTGAGGACTCAGAGGTGGGCTCCCCCATCTCTGGGACTGAGGTCACCGAGGTGGTCAAAAAACTCCTTGGTGGCAGGGCCCCGGGGGTGGATGAGATACGCCCAGAGTTCCTCAAGGCTCTGGATGTTGTAGGGCTGTCTTGGTTGACACGTCTCTGCAACATCGCATGGACATCAGGGACAGTGCCTCTGGATTGGCAGACCGGGGTGGTGGTCCCCCTCTTTAAGAAGGGGGACCGGAGGGTGTGTTCCACCTACAGAGGGATCACACTCCTCAGCCTCCCTGGAAAAGTCTATTCAGGGGTCCTGGAGAGGAGGGTCCGTCGGATAGTCAAGCCTCAGATTCAGGAAGAACAGTGTGGTTTTCGTCCTGGTCGCGGAACAGTGGACCAGCTCTACACCCTTAGCAGGGCCCTGGAGGGTGCATGGGAGTTTGCCCAACCAGTCTATATGTGTTTTGTGGACTTGGAAAAGGCATTCAACCGTGTCCCTCGGGGAATCCTGTGGGGGGTACCGGACCCCCTGATAAGGGCTGTTCGGTCCCTGTATGATTGGTGCCAGAGCTTGGTCCGCATTGCTGGCAGTAAGTCGACCCTGTTTCCAGTGAGAGTTGGACTCCGCCAGGGCTGCCCTTTGTCACCGATTCTGTTCATAACTTTTATGGACAGAATTTCTAGGTGCAGCCAGGGCGTTGAGGGGGTCCGGTTTGGTGGACTCAGGATTGGGTCACTGCTTTTTGCAGATGATGTTGTCCTGTCTGCTTCATCAGGCCGTGATCTTCAGCTCTCTCTAGATCAGTTCGCAGCCGAGTGTGAAGCGGCTGGGATGGGAATCAGCACCTCCAAATCCAAGACCATGGTCCTCAGCCAGAAAAGGGTGGAGTGCCCTCTCAGGGTTGGTAGCGAGATCCTGCCCCAAGTGGAGGAGTTCAAGTATCTCAGGGTCTTGTTCACGAGTGAATGCTCAAAACATTTAACATAATTCAATCAATTAATTATCAGAGCAACAGTACTGGATCACTCATACTTTCACTGCTACAAGTATGTTAAATTTATTTTTCTGCCCATTCTCATGGGAAAAAGTACAAATGTAATGCTAGCAGCTTTGCACAAGCAAGTAAATCTTTTACCCTGAAAATCATTTCAAATAATGATGCAGGTCTCCATCTTCACATGCAGACTATGGTAAAGCTAGAATCAAGTGCTAACTCACTATGCCACTAGGTTTTTTGGATTTCAAAACATTATCTGCTCTAAGACAATCAACGTCTGTTAATAGATGCCCTTTGGATTTCAGCTAAGCATGTGTCGCTTTTTGCCTATTCTGAGAAAGCAGCAGCACATTTGCATCCTGTTACCAGCAGGATATACATAAGAACCTATCTAAAAATAACCCAATTTTTTGTGTGTAGTGGGAATAAGCCTTTGGTGTGGTGGAAATACATTTTCCCCCAAAACTTTAAAAATAAAATATTATCCATAAAACTGCATCGGTTACTTTCAGGAATGTAGCTATCACTAGCCATGGAGTTTAACAGGTGTCAAGCCAAAAAAAAAAAAATATTTCTGTGAAAACAATTTGAATATATGTTTAAGTAATATGCGTATAATCTATTGCAATTAATATTAAGGAACACTTTGTTTTAAAATGGATATAATTCTTTTTATGGCTTTTTGCATCTCATTTAGACTGGTGTTCTCTTGGTTTTCAATGAAAGCAACCTGATGTTACACATTTTTTATACAGGTGCTATGTGTTTAAGTGAATCTATATCTTTATATATTCTTTGTTTAATCAATAAGTTGTAAAATTTTAAATCATATTTTATCAATGAAATGGTTACAGCGCTCAAAGCCCATCCTTTGTAAAGTGCACTATATAAAAATAAAATAAACTGAATAAAGTTGAAATACACCATTAATTAAAACAAAGCATATGCCTGGGTCAAACAAAAATGCACTATAATCGTGAGAAAAATCTGAACTGATGTAAATTTATACCATCTAAAAATCTGAACTGATGTAAATTTATACCATCTAGCATATGGAAATAAAATCTATCTAACATGAAATAATATTGTTAATTTGGTGAAACCTCCAACAGTCATTCTACTTTATATGAATGCATCTTCTTTTTTTATCCTACTATTAATAACTTTCGGCACTCTTTTTAAAGCATATGGAAAATAACTGGAAATTCAAGAAATATGAGAGCAGGATAATTAAAGACCTGTGCATGCCGGATTAAAAAATAAAAAATACCTCCTTCTTTGTTCTCCTGTTGGTTCCCTGCAAACAACCTTTTTGTTTAGGAGTAGTAGTGCTGGAGATTTGTTTAATCGTCTCCTCGACTTTCTCTCCATCTTCAATAATCTCAGATCTTCCACCTTGCTCATCCACTCTTTGTTGCTCATCTTTAGATCTCATCTGCTTTATACTTCTTTTCCCTCTTACACATACTCTTGAAAATGACTCTGTCGTTTGTAGCAAGTCATCTTCCACCACTGAAGATGTTAAGCTGGTCTTCCTCCGAGTATGCCGTACTTGGTACTGGGGCACTTCTTGCGTTTCTGAAGGATTTTTCATATTTTCTGTAACATCTTCCAAATATTCATCTTGCTTCTTGTCAGTTTCTTCAACTGATGTTTGCAATTTCCTACTATTCGCTTTCTCTTCTTTTTGTTCAACATTACAAACTTCCATTTCATTCCTCTTTGACCGTCTATTGCAGGACACAATAGGTACTTCTTTCCTACTCCTTTTCTCTGGAAGTTCCTCATCAGCTAGGTCATGAAAAACAGATTCCACTGTTACAGATGTTTCGTGTCTCTTTCCCTTTCTCTTTAGTTCTTTTGATTTTTTTGTACAAGGAATTTTATTTATTGACTCCAAATTGCCATTGTCAAATGCAACATGTTCGTTTTTCCTACCTGATACTTCTCCAACATGTTCATCTCCCAAGGACTGAACTATTACAGATTTCCCTTGCCTCCTGTTTCTTCGTTTTGGTGCCTCTGTTTCATTGGTCTTTACAATTTCTTTAGGATTAGCTGGGAGGTTAGAGTTTGACTGGCACTGCCTTCTCCCACGTTCCTCAGTCTCAGGTATTGTTTTCTGCTGGTTTATTTCTGATTCAACTATACTGACTTTGTCTTGACTTTCATGATTTATCTTTGCATTATCAGACTCCTCATTCATTGCCATTAGTATAGAACTTGACTTTGGCATAAGTGTTTTTTTTCCAGCCTTTTCTGCTTTTACAGTGCCTTTATTTTTTGTTGATGGTAATTGTACCTTTAAATCCTCCAAGACTGCCTCAGCAGTTTTTGGGCTTACATGCTTCTTCATAGTTCGCCTCTTTTTCTGAGCTTTAGCATCATTTTCATCCAGTGCAATATTATTGTCCCCATTCTTTCCATCATTATTTTTAGAAACTGATGTAGTTCTTTTTCTGTTGGATTTTGGTTTATTTAGCGCTTCTGAAGCTTCTCGACCTTGTGAAGCTAAAGCCAACCTGTTACTTTTCCTTAAGCTAATGCTCTGTTCTGTTGTCTCCAGAAAGATTGGAGCAGTTTTTATCTTTTTATTATCTTGCGCATCACATGGGTTTGTTTCTTTATTAGGAGGTTGAAATTCATAATCCATAGTTCCATCTTTTTTGGCTTCTAGACACAAGCCTATTGCAGTGTTCTGAACAGTATTACTAATAGGGTTAAGGGAATTTTCAGTTAAACATTTCTTCTCTGCATTAATGTTCTTCACCATTTTTGGACTCTGAACCTCTCTAGGTAAATCAGTAACAGTGCCCTTTGAGTTTTTGACTGTCAACTGAATTTCAGTATTATGACTACTGCATATTATTTCCTTTTCTGCGAATGAAGTACCTGAATCAATTCTACTGCCATTGACTGATAATTGCTTATAAGTTACATTAATATCATTTTTTTCAAAACATTTTGATTCGACAAGATTCACATCATGCGATATATTCCAAGTTGATAGAACAGTGTCCAGGTGTTGCTTTTTCCCAGCTTTTTCTGTCACGTGGTCATCCATGTCTTTCAGTGTTTCATTGCTATTTACATTATCAACAGAAGAAATGTCTTCTTTATAAACTTCATGATTGTTATTCTTTTTTTCTCCTATCAATGTACATGTTTCAGAATCATCAGCCCTTATTTTGTTGCACTTATTTTCTGTGTTTGATGTCTGTAATTGTCCATCCACAAAGTCTAGAGGTATAGTATCATTATCTTTCTTTTCTTCCTCAGTGCAAGCTTCATTCTTAGTATGGAGCACATCAGCAGCAGCAGCAGCCTGCATAGCGCAATAACCTCTTTGCTTTACATTATCCTGTTCAATATCTGGAGTATTATCGATGTTCGCCTCCTCAACGAATTTGTTAACATGGCTTTCTGAGGTTTTGTTTCTTTCCCAAACACTTACAGGAACTGTATTCTGAGTAAAATATTCATCAGATTCTGCAACAGCAACAGGTTCACTTGCTTTTATCTCAGACTCAGAATGAGAAGAAAGAGTTTCTTGAATATCACCTTTGCCAGTAACTGGTGCATTTTTTTGTTTATTTCCTTGTGTCTCCAGAAGGAATGAAGGTGTTTCTGAGTCCAAGCTAGTGCAATTTTCATCCTCTTTGTGCACTGCATTCAAGGGTTCAACAATATCGGTAATTCCAGTGCTACTATTCTCTCCAGATTTTATGAAAGCATTATCAGGCTGTATGTCAGTATTCTTAAACATTGTCAGTTTAAATGCACTTTTGTTTTCTGACTGGCATTCAGAATTGGCAGGAACACAATTTGCCTTTGTTGTGCTAGATGTTCTATGATTAAAGTCATAAGCCTGGGTTGGTGTTTCATCAATACTCGCATCTCTTGATAGATTCAGCTCAAAATCATATGGCTGGGTGGCTGCCAATGCAATATCATCGTGATCGATATCCACCGAATTAAAACTCTGTGTTGGTGCAGTGATTAAATCATATTCATTCTTTCCTTGTGGAGGCAACGTAGGGAAGTTACAAGGTGCTGCAATAAGAGATTTAAATTTTAGGACATGATTGAGCAAGGTCAATGATTTCAGACAAGACAGTAAAAGCAATAATAGTGGCTAAAATATCTTTTTATTTACTAGAATTATTATTTTGTTTTAATATGTTCAAAATGAAAAATTGACACAATTACTTTCTAAATTTGTTTTTTTCTCCAAGATTTGAAGCCTCTTACACCTGCACTGAGCACAAGCCAATAATCAAAACTGGACCAGACCACTAAACTACACAATCACAAAAACTAAAAAAAATATTAAAATTGCTCAAATATGGACAATTTCAAGTAGCCAAATAACCTACTACCCACTACGCATTTATTTAAGAGATGAGTGGAAATCAGAATGGCAAAAAAATCCATTCACACATGGGGATATGTGCAAACTAAACATCAACATTATCCAGGCCAGAATTAAGAATCAAGGACCATGAAGCTGCGAAGGAGCACAGCTCATCATTGTGCCACCATGTAATACTAAATGTAATATAACCATTTTAAAATAAATGCAATTTATATCATTAATAAAACAGAAAAAATAACATAAAACATTAAGATTCAATTATCTTACAGCTAGAAGAACATGAAATCTGTGATCTTCCTTTCAAGTCAGATGGTAAAGGCTCTGAAAAAGAAATGCGTAAGAATGACCCTGTACAGCCTCTTTTACATATAAAAACTAGATTAAACATTAACTGGAATTTCCTTATATGCAAACTGTATAAAAGACCAAAGCACTGATTTCTTGGGATAGTAGTATTCACAAGAAATAATGCAACGTATGTTAATGGAGATTATTTAAAATAGATTTGTAAACAACAATGCCTAAATTCTGTATGAAATCTGTATATATATACTGTATCTATATTCTGTATGCAATCAGTAATCTATATACATATTTTTCTGCACTATGTACTCAAATCCTGTTAATGCATTAGTAAAATAAAAATACCTAAGTTAAACTGAAATAAAGATCAGCAAAATATTCAGATTATCTCTGTAAAGTGCTCTTTCACTAAATACAGAACTGGGCAATTTAATTCACTAGCAGCAAACAACCTTTTACAAACTTAATACCATAAATATGCAAATTATGGTGAAACAATAAAACAGAAGCAGTCTGAATAAATAATGTAGCACACTATAAAGTTTACTAACATAACTGACAAAAACAAAGAAAGGCCACATACTTGTACTTTATTATGTTATTTAAAGTTGCAGAACGCTTGGTTCCCACTACATAAGCCATGCAAACTAAAGCTCTGAAAGGGTGCAGTTATTGCATAACCAATGACTAACAGATAAACAAGAAATATCCATCCATCCATCCATTGTCTCCCGCTTATCCGAGGTCGGGTCGCGGGGGCAGCAGCTTGAGCAGAGATGCCCAGACTTCCCTCTCCCCGGCCACATCTTCTAGCTCTTCCGGGAGAATCCCAAGGCGTTCCCAGGCCAGTCGAGAGACATAGTCCCTCCAGCGTGTCCTGGGTCTTCCCCGGGGCCTCCTCCCGGTTGGACGTGCCCGGAACACCTCACCAGGGAGGCGTCCAGGAGGCATCCTGATCAGATGCCCGAGCCACCTCATCTGACTCCTCTCGATGCGGAGGAGCAGCGGCTCTACTCTGAGCCCCTTCCGGATGACTGAGCTTCTCACCCTATCTTTAAGGGAAAGCCCAGACACCCTGCGGAGGAAACTCATTTCAGCCGCTTGTATTCGCAATCTCGTTCTTTCGGTCACTACCCATAGCTCATGACCATAGGTGAGGGTAGGAACATAGATCGACTGGTAAATTGAGAGCTTCGCCTTGCGGCTCAGCTTCTTTTTCACCACGACAGACCGATGCAGAGCCCGCATTACTGCAGATGCCGCACCGATCCGCCTGTCGATCTCGCGCTCCATTCTTCCCTCACTCGTGAACAAGACCCCGAGATACTTGAACTCCTCCACTTGGGGCAGGATCTCGCCACCAACCCTGAGAGGGCACTCCACCCTTTTCTGGCTGAGGACCATGGTCTCGGATTTGGAGGTGCTGATTCCCATCCCAGCCGCTTCACACTCGGCTGCGAACCGATCCAGTGAGAGCTGAAGATCACGGCCTGATGAAGCAAACAGGACAACATCATCTGCAAAAAGCAGTGACCCAATCCTGAGCCCACCAAACCGGACCCCCTCAATGCCCTGGCTGCACCTAGAAATTCTGTCCATAAAAGTTATGAACAGAATCGGTGACAAAGGGCAGCCCTGGCGGAGTCCAACTCTCACTGGAAACGGGTTCGACTTACTGCTGGCAATGCGGACCAGGCTCTGGCAACGATCGTACAGGGACCGAACAGCCCTTATCAGGGGGGGCCGGTACCCCATACTCTCGGAGTACCCCCCCACAGGATTCCCCGAGGGACACGGTCGAATGCCTTTTCCAAGTCCACAAAACACATGTAGACTGGTTGGGCAAACTCCCATGCACCCTCCAGGACCCTGCTAAGGGTATAGAGCTGGTCCACTGTTCCGCAACCAGGACAAAAACCACACTGTTCCTCCTGAATCCGAGGCTCGACTATCCGACGGACCCTCCTCTCCAGAACCCCTGAATAGACTTTTCCAGGGAGAATGAGGAGTGTGATCCCTCTGTAGTTGGAACACACCCTCCGGTCCCCCTTCTTAAAGAGGGGGACCACCACCCCGGTCTGCCATCCAGAGGCACTGTCCCTGATGTCCATGCAATGTTGCAGAGGCGTGTCAGCCAAGACAGTCCTACAACATCTAGAGCCTGAGGAACTCTGGGCGTATCTCATCCACCCCGGGACCCTGCCACCAAGGAGTTTTTTGACCACCTCGGTGACCTCAGTCCCAGAGATGGGGGAGCCCCACCTCTGAGTCCCCAGGCTCTGCTTCCTCATTGGAAGGCATGTTAATGGGATTGAGGAGGTCTTCGAAGTACTCCCCCCACGACCCACAACGTCCCGAGTCGAGGTCAGCAGCGCACCATCCCCACCATATACAGTGTTGACACTGCACTGCTTCCCCTTCCTGAGACGCCGGATGGTGGACCAGAATCTCCTCGAAGCCGTCCGAAAGTCGTTCTCCATGGCCTCCCCAAACTCCTCCCACGCCTGACTTTTTGCCTCAGCAACCATCAAAGCCGCATTCCGCTTGGCCTGCCGGTACCTATCAGCTGCCTCCAGGGTCCCACAGGACAAAAGGGTCCTGTAGGACTCCTTCTTCAGCTTGATGGCATCCTTCACCGCCGGTGTCCACTAACGGGTTCGGGGATTGCCGCCACGACAGGCACCGACCACCTTACGGCCCACAGCTCCGGTCAGCCGCCTCAACAATAGAGGCACGGAACATGGCCCATTCGGACTCAATGTCCACCACCTCCCTCGGGATGTGGTTGAAGTTCTGCCGGAGGTGGGAGTTGAAGCTACTTCTGACAGGGGGCTCTGCCAGACGTTCCCAGCAGACCATCACAACACGTTTGAGCCTACCGGGTCTGACCAGCATCCTCCCCCACCATCGAAGCCAACTCACCACTAAACAAGAAATAAATAAACAATATTATAATAAAGAACTCATTGGCACAGATGTCAGTAATGCTCAGGGTATTTCTATTAGCCTTTTCAAATCTCATAAAATTCTGCTTGAATATATTCAGTGGTTTTCCCAAGTTCATAATAATGCTATTTCTGATGGTAATTTAGAATTGATACTATTTTTAAAGTGAAGAATAATTAGTATTGAAATTTGAAATGATGTAGTTAAGATTAGTTATTCTATCCTTGGCACACTTTAAAATATGTACCAACTGGATGATTAGAACTATTTTTACTGAAGTGTGTATTTTCCCAAGATACCCAATATAAGTTTTGAAAACCTGGGTACAATTACCAACTATCTAAAGGCTTCTACTTAAAGCTGTCACACAAATTGTATACTTATTAAAATAAAAGGATGATAGAAAGTGTTGAGCCAGTAAATACGTCTGGCAATGACTTAAAAATGTGTTCATTGAGTTTCCTTTTTGTTTCCAGTAATTACAGAGCCAGCTTCCCACATGCAACACATTTGCAGCTGTATGTATGGGATTTTCACATTCTCCATGTGTGGGTTTTTGTCTGAGAATATTGTTGGGTCAATTGCTAATTTTTAATTGGCTTGAGTGAGTGTATGCATGAGTGGGCCCAGCATCTGAAGGCCTGACAGATCTATACTGACATGATAGTTATAATTGGATACTAACCCTCACCTCTTCTGTTTCTTTTCTCGGTACTCAAATGTGGCACTTGGTGCCACGGCCCACCTGCCAAGTTGTTTTGCCTGCCTAAGGTAAACTCATCCCTGATGGAGGATCGCAGGAATCGTGGGAAAGAGGGGTCTTTCATCGGATTGGCTGGCCCAGCACTGTTTCAGCCATGGAATGGCCAAATGGGGGAGGCAGCTTGATGGGTGAGGGCTCCAGGATTCTAAAAATATCCAAATCTTATTATATGATATAATTTACTGTTAAATTCTGCTCCGTACTTCTAAAATTTTTTATTTTACTTCAAAAATAACTTATTATACTTTTATACTGTATTGAGGATTTGTTCTGTTCTGTGTATTGTATTGTATTGTATTGACCCCCTTCTTTTGACACCCACTGCACGCCCAACTAACCTGGAAAGGGGTCTCTCTTTGAACTGCCTTTCCCAAGGTTTCTTCCATTTTTTCCTACAAGGTTTTTTTTGGGAGTTTTCCTTGTCTTCTTAGAGAGTCAAGGCTTGGGGGCTGTCAAAAGGCAGGGCCTGTTAAAGCCCATTGTGGCACTTCCTGTGTGATTTTGGGCTATACAAAAATAAACTGTATTGTATTATATATACTGCTGAAATAGGCTCTGGGCTACTGAGGCCTAGAAATGAACAATTCAGGTTTGAGTAGGTATGTTATATATTTTGTTTGAATGTTTTGAATTATGAGAGTACCATGTTACATACTCTATATAAAACTCCCCAACTAAAAGACACTAGGATACTATGGACTGATATCCTCCTTTCTATCAATGGGTGTTGACCTAAAAGAAGAGGCGTGTTGCTGTCATTCTTTTCATTGCTTAGCTGAGAGCTATGTGGTATTTCTGTGTGTTTTGTGGTGCAAGTTTAAATTAAATTAAGGCACTAGATCTTAATGTTTATTTTTAGTTGCCACTATGGAGCAGTGCCATATTTTTACCACTTTTCCTCTTTATAGGGTATTTTTTGTTACCCGCTTATTAGCAAAGGCTGAAATCAGCTAAACCAGTAAGAAAATCCATACATTTATGGTCTGCTAAGGTAATTTATACATTACAAGGTTACTTGAATAGTACTGTCTTTCAAAAATGCGTGTGAAGACATTCATGAGCTGACTGACACTGTAACATATCAGGTACTGTGAAGAGGTTTGAATTCCAAGAAAAATATTGTGATTTATAACAATGGAAAGCTTTGGTTCACTTAAGAACTCTTACACAGGGAGGAGGTCAGACTCCTGTCAGAATGGTGTCAGGACAACAACCTCAACCTCAATGTTAGCAAAACTAAGGAGATGATTGTGGATTTCCGCAAACAGGCAACAGAGCACAGCCCCATCTACATCGGAGGTGAGGCTGTGGAGCAGGTCAGCAGCTTTAGGTTCCTCGGAGTCACCCTCACTGATGACCTTAAAGGGTCAAGTCACACTGCGGCAGTAGTCAAGAAAACTAAACAACGCCTCTACTTCCTCAGGAGACTGAATAAAGCCCGGATGTCCCCCACAACCCTGTGAAGATTCTACAGGTGTACTGTGGAATCCATCCTGACAGGATGCATCACATCCTAGTATAGCAACTGCTCAGTTCAGGACTGCAGAGCTCTACAGCGTGTGGTGAACATAGCACAGCAGATCACGGGCACACAGCTCCCTGCGATCCATGACATCCACACTACACGCTGTCTCAGGAAAGTGAACTGTATCAGGCGGGACCCCAGCCACCCTGCACTGTCACTTTTCACCCTCCTCCCATCTGGGAAGCGACTAAAGTCCATTCGGGCGCGCAGCTCCAGGTTCAGGAACAGTTTTTACCCAACTGCAATCAGACTCATGAACAATCAGTAACCTTGTGTCACCTCCACTGCTACCTGCACATACTGTATACTTCTACCACTGTCTCTATTTATTCCTAGCATTCTGGCTTTATTTATTTACTTATTTATATTCATTTATTTATTGTGTGTGGATTTTTTTTGTCTGTGTTCACTGTCTGCAGGGGCACATGAAAGCAAGCATTTCATTGTACATGGTACTTGTACACATGACAATAAAGAACTGAAAATTGAAATTGTTGTAGATTGCTTTAAATTTTGTTTATTGTCCTAGTTCCCAAACAATTTGAAATAAGTTGCCTCAATGATTATAGGCCCATTGTTCATATGTCTGTTATAATGTAAATATATGAATGGGTAGTTCTTTACCATCTTAAAGTCTGTTACTGCTCCTTATTTTGACAAACTTTAGTTTGCATATAGGACAAAGAGATCTGTGGAAAATGCTATAAACATGGGGCTACAATTAGTCCTAAAGCATCAAGACTGAAAAGGAACTGAACACCAAAATATTGATTGTAGACTTTGGTTTAGCATTTAACACCACTGTCCCTGAACTGCTGTTAACTAAACGTCTACTGACTTAACTGGATGCTTCTATCTGTAAACTGGTTCACAGTTTTTTGAGAAACAAGAAACAGTATGTTTAGATGGACTCCCACGTCTCAGACTGTTTCAGTATCAGCACAGGTGCCCCTTAAGACTGTGCACTTCCAAAAACTTTATTCCATTTAAAGAAAAGACTGCAGGTTCACTGACCATTCAGTAAAAACCATTACAATTACAGATGACACCACCATCATTGGACTAATTACTAATAGAAGTGAAACACCATATGCTGTAGAAAGGAGGTATCTTGTCTTTTGTCTTTTTGTGCTAAAAATAATAAGGTAATCTACTGTATACCACCAAAACAGTAGAAATGGTCATTGACTTTCATAACCTGCAGTTACCACCCCTTCTACCAGAAATTAATGATTCTATGGTCAATTTGGAGGAATCTTTTAAATTTTTGGGCACAATTGTCACAAACATTCTGAGCTGGGATAGTAACACCACTCCTTCCACTAATAAGTCTCAGCAGTGGATGTATTTTTTTTACCAATAAAAGAAATTAAATATTTCCCAGCCAATCCTACAATTCTGCAAAGCCATAATTGAAAGTGTGATTATATTTTCCATTGTCTGATTTGGGTCAGCAGTATTCTGCTCCAAAAAAAAAAAAAAATTACACCATGTTTTGAGAGGTCTGCTGAGAAAATAATTTGCTGTGTTCTTCCATCTGTTACAGACCTGTATGCATCTAGTGTTATAAATCAGGTCAAAAGGAATACTATTGATTCATCTTACACATGTCATCACTTGCTGCAAAAACTCCCTCTCTGGTAACACTTTAGGCCATTAAAACTAATACTAACAAACACCAAAAAACTTTCTTTCACAGAGCCATAGCTCTCATAAACAAGCAATTTAGCATGCTCTCCTTGCTTATTTATGTATTCTCTCATATATTATATGAAGGTGTCAGTGTGTTTATGTACAGTATATGCACTGGCTGAAAAAGTAGTTTTTACCCTTGTGCTTAAAAAATGCTTACATTTTTTAGTTACAATTACTGCAACAAAGTACTTCCTATCGTTCAATCTTCCATATGTCTGTTAAGGAATTTAAGTCCTCTCTCCTTTGTGAAGTTTATTTCAGAAACATTGGAATGTTTAGTTTCAGGTCCTAAAACTGCATCAAAATTGGACGCAAGTCTGCACTTTTACTGCTTCTCAACCATTCTAATGTGAACTTTATTATGTGCTTTGAATTAGAGCCTTGTTGTATGAATCAGCTACAGGTATTCTTGGTTACTAGTGGTTTCCGCCTTGTCTCCACTGAAGCCCATTTTTCCAAGTCTTTTTGATTGTGGAGTCATGCCCATAGACATCTGCATTAGAAGCAAGTGGTTATTTATAATTTATTTTAGGATTCTTATTTATTTTCTGGATGCTTTTACACTACACATTTAGAGTGTTTTGGCAGGCCACTCTCTTAGAAGTTTTGTTCTATTGTTCTATTTGGATATTATTGCTCTAACTATGGTTAAGTGGAGTACAAGAGCCTTTTCTTATAGCCTTTTTCAGACTGACAGATATCAGCAACTATTTTTAGATCTCTTCCATTAACACTAGAATTACCAAAACCTAAGAAAAAACTTGTAAATCCGGCCCACCTTAAATCCCTTTGCACCTCTCCGTCACCATCTTTTGTCTTGTAAATGTGCCGATCAAGACAAGCAGCAAGCAGCCTACTATTCCATCCCCTTACCACCGCAGAATGGGTACAAAGTTCTCCCAGCTCATGCCTTGATTATCTGGGAGTGAAGTGCTGGAGTTTTAGAGTGGAAATAATTGATCGTTATTTGGAATACATGCATTTCATGTGTGTTCCATGTCTACAATAATCTGTGTAAACACATCATTAAAACAAACATTTTTCATATTTTAGTAATAAATGACAAAATGTAGACATAAACCTTATAATGTGTGAAGCCTGAAGTCTAAAGGTCAAATAAACACTTTCACAAAAAGTTCAAGGATGATACAACAGTTTCCGTGGTGCAGCGGTAAGAATTGCTGACTTGTAATCAAGAGTAACCCAGTTCGATCCTGACTGCCTTGTATATGTACTGTTTTTTACTGCTCTTATTGTTAATATTATACAATAAACACATACATTTGGTTTGCGTCTGTAACAGCCAGTGTACATTTATAGTACTTGTAAAACTTAGTGTTTTTTTTTTCACTTTTATTCTCTCAGTCACGATCACGATACATACTACTGCCCCCCCAGGGATCCGACGCTGTTAGTTTTTATGTGAAACTGGGAATAACTGTAGATGTGAGTGGTGTTTTGAAAAAATGGAACTGAACATTCTCTGATCTGGATGGATAAAAGCTGACACAGAAACGCTGGTGAATCTGCCTTATTCGTATCTCACTGTCACTTGATTTTTTTGTTATTCAGTTTTATTGCAGTTTCCTGCTTACACTGAATTAGCATGCACCTTATGGTCCATGATGTGAAAGCTGCACTGACAAAAAACAGAGACATACTGTAGGTATATACGTATGATATTTGGAATTATTCATTTTATGATCTGTATAGTACATTTCGGAAAACATTATTCATATTATTCATATTCATTCGCATACCATCTTGCGGTTGTAATCAGTGACCGCATGTTTTTAAAAAAAAAAAAACAAAAAAAAAAACAATCGATCTTGCCCTGTCTCCACTTATTCGTGCATGGTGTTGTTTCTTTTGTACTCCAGGACATGCAGAGGAAAGAATAGTACAGAGAGGTCAGTTCCATGCTGCAATCATCAAATTCAAATGTTAACAGTTCCCACACATCCAAAGACCGCCCTTCCTACATTTATAGTATGACATGTGTACCTGATGCAAAAACGCTAACTTTTACAAGTACTATAAATGTACACCGGCTGTTACAGATGCAAACCAAATGTATGTGTTTACTGTATAATATTAACAATAAGAGCAGCTCACTACTCAAAAAGGTAAATATACAAGGCAGCCAGGATCGAACCGGGGTACTCTTGATTACAAGTCAGCAATTCTTACCGCTGCACCACGGAAACTGTTGTATCATCCTTGAAACTTTTATGAAAGTGTTTATTTGATCTCTGGAATTCAGGCTTCATGCATTATATAGTTTATGTCCACATTTTGTCACTTATTACTAAAATATGAAAAACATTTCTGTTTTAACAATGTACAGTTAGGTCCATAAATATTTGGACAGAGACAACTTTTTTCTAATTTTGGTTCTGTACATTACCACAATGAATTTTAAATGAAACAACAGCTTTAATTCAGTGGGGTGAACAAAACGATTGCATAAAAATGTGAGGCAACTAAAACATTTTTTTAACACAATCCCTTCATTTCAGGGGCTCAAAAGTAATTGGACAAATTAAATAACTGGAAATAAAATGTTCATTTCTAATACTTGGTTGAAAACCCTTTGCTGGCAATGACAGCCTGAAGTCTTGAACTCATGGACATCACCAGATGCTGGGTTTCCTCCTTTTTAATGCTCTGCCAGGCCTTTACCTCAGCGGCTTTCAGTTGCTGTTTGCTTGTGGGCCTTTCTGTCTGAAGTTTAGTCCTCAACAAGTGAAATGCATGCTCAATTGGGTTAAGATCAGGTGACTGACTTGGTCATTCAAGAATTTTCCACTTCTTTGCTTTAATAAACTCCTGGGTTGCTTCAGTTGTATGTTTTGGGTCATTGTTCATCTGTATCATGAAACGCCGCCCAATCAATTTGACTGCATTTAGCTGGATTTGAGTAGACACTACGTCTCTGAACACCTCAGAATTCATTCGGTTGCTTCTGTCCTGTGTCACATCATCAATAAACACTAGTGTCCCAGTGCCTTTGGCAGCCATACACGCCCAAGCCATCACACTGCTTCCACCGTGTCTTACAGATGATGTGGTATGCTTTGGATAATGAGCTGTTCCATGCCTTCTACATATATTTTTTCTTGCCATCATTCTGGTAGAGGTTGATCTTGGTTTCATCTGTCCAAAGAATGTTTTTCCAGAACTGTGCTGGCTTTTTTAGATGTTCTTTAGCAAAGTCCAATCTAGCCTTTCTATTCTTGAGGCTTATGAGTGGCTTGCACCTTGCAGTGCACCCTCTGTATTTACTTTCATACAGTCTTCTCTTTATGGTAGACTTGGATATCGATACGCCTACCCCCTGGAAAGTGTTGTTCACTTGGTTGGATGTTGTGAAGGGGTTTCTCTTCATCACGGAAATGATTCTGCGATCATCCACCACTGTTGTCTTCCGTGGACGTCCAGGTCTTTTTGCGTTGCTGAGTTTACCAGTGCTTTCTTTCTTTCTCAGGATGTACCAAACTATAGATTTTGCCACTCGTAATATTGTAGCAATTTCTCGGATGGGTTTTTTCAGTTATCACAGCTTAAGGGTGGCTTCTTTCACCTGCATGGAGAGCTCCTTTGACTGCATGTTGTCTGTTCACAGCAAAATCTTCCACATGCAAGCACCACACCTCAAATCAACTCCAGGCCTTTTATCTGCTTAATTGATAATGACATAACGACAAACTTGCCCACACCTGCCCATGAACTAACCTTTGAGTCAATTGTCCAATTACTTTTGAGCCCCTGAAATGAAGGGATTGTGTTAAAAAAATGCTTGTTACCTCACATTTTTATGCAATCATTTTGTTCACCCCACTGAATTAAAGCTGAAAGTCTGCATTTCAACTGCATCGGAGTTGTTTCATTTAAAATTCATTGTGGTAATGTACAGAACCAAAATTAGAAAAAAGTTGTCTCTGTCCAAATATTTATGGACCTATCTGTATTTACACAGATACATGTCACGGATTGTCCATAATGAACACCATGTTCAAGCATAGGGGTGTTCATACAGTATGTGTACTTGGCACCAGGACACCCTAGGCCTCAGTTCGATGATCAACTTTGTGGTCATGTCGTCGGACTTGTGGCCACATGTCTTGGACACTCGGGTGAAGAGAGGGGCAGAGCTGTCAACTGATCACCACCTGGTGGTGAGTAGGCTTCGATGGTGGGGGAGGATGCCGGTCAGGCCTGGTAGGCCGAAATGTATTGTGAGGGTCTTCTGGGAACGTCTGGCAGAGTCTCCTGTCAGAAGTAGCTTCAACTCCCACCTCCGGCAGAACTTCGATCACGTCTCGAGGGAGGTGGGGGACATTGAGTCCAAATGGGACATGTTCCGTGCCTCTATTGTTGAGGCGGCTGACCGGAGCTGTGGCCGTAAGGTGGTCGGTGTCTGTTGTAGCAGCAATCCCCGAACCCGTTGGTGGACACCGGCGGCGAGGGATGCCGTCAAGCTGAAGAAGGAGTCCTACAGGACCCTTTTGTCCTGTGGGACTCTGGAGGTAGCTAATAGGTACCGGCAGGTCAACAGGAATGCAGCTTCGGTGGTTGCTGAGGCAAAAACTCGAGTGTGGGAGGAGTTTGGGGAAGCCATGGAGAATGACTTTCGGACACCTTCAAGGAGATTCTGGTCTACCATCCGGCGTTTCAGGAGGGAGAAGCAGTGCAGTGTCAACACTGTATATGGTGGGGATGGTGCGCTGCTGACCTCGACTTGGGACGTTGTGGGTCGGTGGGGGGAGTACTTTGAAGACCTCCTCAATCCCATTAACATGCCTTCCAATGAGGAAGCAGAGCCTGGGGACTCAGAGGTGGGCTCCCCCATCTCTGGGACTGAGGTCACCGAGGTGGTCAAAAAACTCCTTGGTGGCAGGGCCCCGGGGGTGGATGATACGCCCGGAGTACCTCAAGGCTCTGGATGTTGTAAGACTGTCTTGGTTGACACATCTCTGCAACATTGCCTCTGGACTGGCAGACCGGGGTGGTGGTCTCCCTCTTTAAGAAGGGGGACCAGAGAGTGTGTTCCAACTACAGATAGTCAAACCTCAGATTAAGGAGGAACAGTGTGGTTTTCATCCAGTGGACCAGCTCTACACCCTTAGCAGGGTCCTGGAGGGTGCATGGTAGTTTGCCCAACCAGTCTACAAGTGTTTTGTGGACTTGAAAAAGGCATTCGACCATGTCCCTCAGGGAATCCAGTGGGGAGTACTCCGAGAGTATGGGGTACCAGACCCCCTGATAAGGGCTGTTCAGACCCTGTACAACCAGTGTCAGAGCTTGGTCCGCATTGCCGGCAGTAAGTCGAACCCGTTTCCAGTGAGAGTTGGACTCCGCCAAGGCTGCCCTTTGTCACCGATTCTGTTCATAACTTTTATGGAGAGAATTTCTAGGTGCAGCCAGGGCGTTGAGGGGGTCCGGTTTGGTGGGCTCAGGATTGGGTCACTTCTTTTTGCAGATGATGTCGTTCTGTTTGCTTCATCAGGCCGTGATCTTCAGCTCTCTCTGGATCGGTTCCCAGCTGAGTGTGAAGCGGCTGGGATGGGAATCAGCTCCTCCAAATCCGAGACCATGGTCTTCAGCCGGGAAAGGGTGGAGTGCCCTCTCCGGGTTGGGAGCGAGATCCTGCCCCAAGTGGAGGAGTTCAAGAATCTTGGGGTCTTGTTCACGAGTGAGGGAAGAATGGAGCGTGAGATCGACAGGCAGATCGGTGCAGCTTCCGCAGTGATGAGAGCTCTGCATCGGTCTGCCATGGTGAAAAAGGAGCTTACGGCAAAGCTCTCAATTTACCAGTCTATCTACGCCCCTACCCTCACCTATGGTCATGAGTTATGGGTAGTGACCGAAAGAACGAGATCACAAATACAAGTGACTGAAATGAGTTTCCTCCGCAGGGTGTCTGGACTTTCTCTTAAAGATAGGGTGAGAAGCTCAGTCATCCGGGAGGGGCTCAGAGTAGAGCCACTACTCCTCAGATGATGTGGCTCGGGCATCTGATCAGGACGCCTCCATGGTGAGGTGTTCCGGGCACGTCTAACCAGGAGGAGGCCCTGGGGAAGACCGAGGACACACTGGAGGGACTATGTCTCTCGGCTGGCCTGGGAACGCCTCGGGATTCTTCCGGAAGAGCTAGAAGAAGTGGCTGGGGAGAGGGAAGTCTGGGCATCTCTGCTCAAGCTGTTGCCCCTGCGACCCGATCTCGGATAAGTGGAAGAGGATGGATGGATTTACACAGATTAATGTAGAAACAGAACACACATGAAATGCATGTGTTCCAAATAACGATCTATTATTTCTACTCTAAAACTCCAGCACTTCACTCCCAGATAATCAAGACATGAGCTGGGAGAACTTTGTGCCCGTTCTGCGGTAGTGGGGGGATGGAATAGTAGGCTGCTTACTGCTTGTCTTGATCGGCACATTTACAAGACAAAAGATGCTGACGGAGAGGTGCAAAGGAATTTAAGGTGGGCCAGATTTACAAGTTTTTTCATAGGCTTTGGTAATTCTAGTGTTAATCATGGCATTACATGTATCTTGAACCTTTGGGTTGGCAAATTCACTGTGAAGATATGAGCTAAAATAGGTCAGGGTCATACTAAGCAAACCAGGTTGAGTTTTATCTTTAATTGGGTTAATTTAAGTTGAATGCAGTGCCGCTTGGTTTTGGATACATATGTTCAAAAATTAATAAAATAAGATAAAAAGTTTAAATTGTTCACTTACATGTCATTCATCTAATATTAGACTTTTACTGAAGAACTGATGAATTTCAGTGCTAAAAATTTCCAGAAATAGAGAAAAATTAAGAAAAGAACCACTGTCAATTCATGTATGGGTCCGTTTATTTGTGCATATAATTTTTCAATTCACATATATAATACTGCATTTGTAGCAGTAGCATTATGTGCTTACAAAATTAAATGTTCTGTACTGCATAACAATTTTGTTTGGGTTTAATATATATAACAAAGTTAGTTTAATTTCTTTCTATCATAGCAGTGATATATTTTATACCTACATATCATACAGTGCTCAGTTGCTGGCTAGAGAAAGACTTGTTCCTTCAATACAATATGAATTTTGTATACAAAATAAATCTATAATAAAACTAGGGGGCTCTGCCCCCTGTTCACTTCGCTCGCCAACCCCCGGGTTTGGTTAACCAGAAATACAATTTAAAGACATTGTTTTTTTCATGGGAATTGTTACATATGCATTATGTTCACTTTTACTTTAAAACCTCAGTAAAAACAATATTTGGAATGAACTTTTCTTCAAGATCACACTGAATTTTGATTCCTTGTTTGGTCTTACATCATGATAATGCAACTCGACTGTTACAATTTTACATGTTAGAATTGTTCTACCAATTTTCAATACAACTACTCTTGTCCCATTGCATAGCCCATCACTCATACATAAATTACGCAATAGCATCACAATACATCCTTCTTTCAACAATAATTCAGCCGGTGGGAGCCGGTGGGAGATGTTTTCATCTTCCGCACTATCACCCCCAACTGCTTCAGGATAGTCTATTGATACCATTTTGCTGTGTAACTGATCGACTATTTACGCATTAATTCGTTTGACTTCATCGTTTCTCGCTGCTAGGATTGCCCGTGTACTCATTTTTTTTTGTTGACAATCCTTCAGGATAAAATTCTTCAATTTGATTTTTACATAATAAGTCTTCATTTATTTTAAGATTTTTAATTTTGAAGTTGCCAATGTCTAGTTGCCAATTTGCGAAAAAGTGTCTTAATTTGTCAGGCATCATTACAGAAGTGGCATCAGACATCATTTCAAACATATAGTTGTCTGATTTACATAACCCAGCTGCTTGTGCCGTTTCTTGAAAGGTACTATACGTAGTTCCATCCATAGTTAGAAAATCTTTATACAATGTTGCTCCTTTCAATTCACATAATAACAATTTTAAATGAAACCATTTTATATGTTTTGGTGATACAATATTTAATCGAGCAACAATTTTGCAATTAATTTTTCTTGGATGCCACACTCTTTTTTTGTTTCTGCCATGTGTAATGTTGAGGAATTTGCGCATACATATATGGTTTTGCATTTACGTCTGTTTTATTAAGTTCAAAATAAGCCAATTTCGTATTTCTAATTTTCGCTATCTCTAAATCTTCTGCTTCTTCGCCCTTTTTAAATTGAATCATATTCTGACCTGGTAAATGAATCGGTAATAATTCAACAGAATGACTTTGACCATGCAATGGCAATTCCATTAAATGCTACCCGCTTTCCACTGCACTGACTTACCGAGTATCTAAATATGCTTGAACTTCGTCCTGAGACTGTTCTTTCGATAAAGTTACGCATACTCTATCGTACCCTTTATGAATGTACTTGTAGATGTACTTAATACTCGTAACCAATGCACAATACTCGACATTAATATGACAATCAAATCATTTCAGCAAATACGGTTTATATTGTACAATCATTGATTTATCAAGCATCACAATTTTACCATCTTTCTTTCCGTGGTAAGTGTGTTGTTCGTGACGATTATCTCTTCGACAATAATCAGGAAAGCCAGCCTTAGTCATATCTGTTGTCTGAACAAACTCTTTCGGAAATTTCGTTAAAACACTTTTTTTCTTTTGAGTCCCAACATACTGAATCTTTTAAATGTGGTCCATGAGATATATGTGTAATGACTTTGTACCATAATTCAGGATTGGTTTCTCCGTTTTGAATTTCAGCACAGACAAACTGATCTACATCATCAGCAGTTAATAATTTATTTTGCAAAGTAACCAATAAATTCATGTGAGGCAAACCCCATTATTGAGTAAAGGATCTGAATGTGGTGATTTATTTGTTAAAAATGATGAATCATGCTTTGCTTTTGGATATACACGAATATCTACTCTGTCTTTGATATCTCCGTCTTTCGAAATTATTAGCACTGACAATTTGTCACATGTTGGTTTATTATAAATACGACTGTGATCTTTCGGATTCATATAGAAATCCAAGAAAATTTCTTTGCCAGTGTTTTGCAGATACATTTTGTGTAAAGTGCGATACATTTGTACGTATGGATTTGTATCCATTATTGGCTGTATAATTTCTATTACATCCGATTGTTTAACTCTTTCGATTCTATGTTGCATCGCTTCTCCGTATCATAAATATACACCTGACCGAATTGTGGTTTCTTCGAAATTAAACTTGTCGTAGTTCTAATTGTTGCGGGACCACAGATTCTCATAGCATATGGTCCATTATTATGCAAATCTACATTTTGTGCATTGAATGATGCAAACGCGAAAAGATTATTGTAGACGCGTATATTTTGCCTGTAGTGTTTGTGTATTTCACTTTCACCAAACAACAAATCTTTTAATTCTCGCGGATATGCCTCTTCATTGGGAAGCAACACTACTTTTCCCTGATGGCAACACGAATTAGACAATCTACATGTCTCTGACTTAAACTTTAAAGCCTTACAATATCTACATACTTCTGACATATCACCTATGTCCATATATTCAATCTCTTTTTGCTGTTCCGTTATTTCACCGAGTAATAATTTCCTTTTTTTAGCGCTAATGCGATCTTTGCTTTTGGGTCTCTTTTCAACACGCTGCTCTTTCTTCTTCGCTTAATCTTGGATGTGTCATTTTTAACTTTTAAATTTTTTTAGAGCTGCTCTTTCTTCTAAGCTTTGTCGTTTTTGAAGCTTTATTCAACAACTGAGAAGTTAGATGACCGTGACCTTGTTTGAAAATGTGTGTTTTAGTAGGGTGTGACTTGCAAGGGTCACCGTCTCACAGGACTTGTTTCCAAAGGATGTCAATATGATATGACTTGACCGTGTCTCAGGACATGAAAGTGTCTCTCTCAAGTGTCTCTCTGTCTTTCTTCAAATGTATCTCTCTTCAAAAGATCATGTCTCGTCGCCAAAAAGTCTCATCTCAAGTTTATTTTTTTTTATAATACAGAGATATAAAAATAAATTTTATTTAGTCATGTTTGTATTTTGTGAACATTTTAAGATGGCCATTATTTTACATATTTAGGATATACTGAAATCAGAACTATCAATGAACATATAGAATAAATATCCTAAATAACTACTTACCAAACTTAAAGGGTTTGAAAGTTACATATCAAACTAATATTTCATAAATCACCACATAATTTTGTGTGCTAAAGTAAATGAAGTCTTTTCTGTCAATAACTTGTGGCACCTCCTTTAGTAGTAATAAAGTCACACTGTCACCTCCTACAACCAATTAACAGATGGCTTAATGGAACAGGACCATGGCAGCACGAGTTGTTAAAAAACAGTGCACTCATATGTTCCATGGATGTGTGCACAGTTGTGGAGTTGGGCAGCCACAGTACATGCAGTTGACAGCAAGCTGACTGATTAATTAGTCAGCTATTTCCATGGGCACTCAGCAGCTTGCAGGGAATTAGAATGTCACACCCACAGATGTATAAAGGGAAAGCCTGAGCAGACATGGGAAGAGAAAACAGACAAAAACCACTGAGTCAAGGTAGGTGAACAGTGGAAGGATGACTTTGACAGCACCACACTGCTGACTGGTTAACAGGGAGCATTAGGGAGGATTAAAGAAACTCTATGTGATGGCTGTGTTCATGGAATCTGCAAGCCTGACGCAGAGCTGGAGAGAAAAGCCAAGAAAGCAGGAAGGGGTCCTGACGTGGCATCACTTGGGAAAGAGCTGCTGTGACTGACAAAGGTGGCAGCTTTCCGTCAGTACCGCCAGAGGTGGTGGATTGGAAAGGTGTGGTGGGCTGCATCCCAAGATGCCAATGGGTCCTGATGAGGACCAGGAAAGAGCTGATGTAAATGTGTTGATTTCACCTTCCTGTGCTGGATTTTAACTATTTGGATTATTTACTGTGACGTTTATCCTCCACTAAAGAGCAGAATTTTACCCTGAAGTATTCATTGACTTTATTTCTGAAGACTGCACTGTACGTTTGTTTAGAACACTACAGTGGAACCTCAGGTCACGACCGTAATTTCTTCCAAAACTCTGGTCGTGACCCAAAGTAATTTCCCCCATAGGATTGTATGTAAATACAATTAATCCGTTCCGGACCGTATGAGCTATATGTAAATATATACAGTAATCCCTCCTCCATCGCGGGGGTTGCGTTCCAGAGCCATCCGCGAAATAAGAAAATCTGCGAAGTAGAAACCATATGTTTATATGGTTATTTTTATATTGTCATGCTTGGGTCACAGATTTGCGCAGAAACACAGGAGGTTGTAGAGAGACAGGAACGTTATTCAAACACTGCAAACAAACATTTGTCTCTTTTTCAAAAGTTTAAACTGTGCTCCATGACAAGACAGAGATGACAGTTCTGTCTCACAATTAAAAGAATGCAAACATATCTTCATCTTCAAAGGAGTGCGTGTCAGGAGCACAGGCTGTCAGAAACAGAGAGCAAAGCAAACAAATCAATAGGGCTGTTTGGCTTAAGTATGCGAAGCACCGCGGCACAAAGCTGTTGAAGGCGGCAGCTCACACCCCCTCCGTCAGGAGCAGGGAGAGGGGGAGAGAGAGAGAGAGAGAGAGAGAGAGAGAGAGAGAGAGAGAGAGAGAGATAAAAACAAAGAGTGAAAAATCAATACGTGCCCTTTGAGCTTTTAAGTATATGAAGCTCCGTGCAGCATGTCGCTTCACTAAGCAGCTGCACACAGAAGGTAGCAACGTGAAGATAATCTTTCAGCATTTTTAGACGAGCGTCCGTATCGTCTAGGTGTGCGAACAGCCCCCCCTGCTCACAACCCCTACGTCAGGATCAGAGAAAGTCAGCGCAAGAGACACAGAGAAAAGTAAGTTGGGTAGCTTCTCAGCCATCTGCCAATAGCGTCCCTTGTATGAAATCAACTGGGCAAACCAACTGAGGAAGCATGTACCAGAAATTAAAAGACCCATTGTCCTCAGAAATCTGCGAACCAGCAAAAAATCTGCGATATATATTTAAATATGCTTACATATAAAATCCGCGATAGAGTGAAGCCGCGAAAGGCGAAGCGCGATATAGCGAGGGATCACTGTATACGCTCGCTCGCGCTCTCGCTGCACAGCGAGAGACTGAACACATGCGGAAATCATCGGCGCATACGAACCGGAAGGGAAACTGGCTTGTACGTCACCCGAGTGTGTGGTCATGAACAGATGCAAAAGTTTGGCAAACTTTTTGGTCGTAACCCAATTTGTATGTGGTCCGAGACGTTCGTGACCCGAGGTTCCACTGTATTTATTGTTTAAGAATTCATTTGCCCAGCTCACTCTGATCATATTGACAGTCACAGGTTCAAGGATATTGTGGAAGCACACACAGTCTCTCATAGATGGACACAGCAACATGTATTATTCTCGAAAATCATAATTTAGGATACAACAGGTCATCCAAGTGCAAAGAAGACATGTCAAAATATATGAAGTGCATCTGTTCATCATGTAGGTCACCCACACTCAGCAATATTATACTTACCTTCCCTGTGCCGTTTTTGGTTCATGACTCTGACACTCCACCATCTCCTTTTTTTCCCCTCTTAAAAAGTCAGTAATAACAGTCACAACTCTTCTTTCATCAGCAGAGTCTCACTTCATCTGCAGTTAAATTGTTAGGTATGCAAAACTGACCCAACACTGTCACCTACTGACAATGAGAATATGAACGTGCTCATCAAACTGAGCACCCTGTCCTGCTATGTTCAGAAGGCTGTTTATCTAGCTGGCCTCTCCAGGTATTCCTATCCTTTAATACAGGTCTTGGGCACTTGAGGAGCGTGTCCGTCTCATTCTGAACCCAAGGGCACTATGGTGTTTATTAAATACAAGAAAAAGATCAATTTTGGCTGTGTTTCTGGTATGTTCATGGGTTTAGGATAAAACAACAAATGTTGGTCTGTTAAATGTGCAGGGTTGTATACAAATTAAGAAAAAGTAACGAAAAGTTATGCAAAGTTTATAACACATTATGTTTTACAAGTAACTATGTAATATAATAATTAACTTTTTTTAGAAATACTGAGTAATGTAAGCAAGATTATTACTTTTCAAAGCAATATTCTCCAACACTGTTAATTTCAATCAGAAAGTGACAAATTCCAATTAAATATACATTTTGTGGTTATACAAAACAAAATAATCTCAGATTATGCAATGGGTTCATAAACCTTCAACCATGTCTGTACTTATTTGGGGGAAAAAGCCATACATCATCTTGTTAATGCTTAAGTATTTACTATTATTAAACAAATTCTTTTAAATGAACACACATTTCAGCTATAAGATTTAAAGAAATGTCACCGTTTACCTTTGAAAATATTATCTTCATTTACAGTTGTGTAAATATAGCACTGAGTCTCTTGTTCAACATCCCGTGCATCTGTAAATTTAGCAAATGCATGGATTTTGTTAGATTTACAAACAGCTAATTTTTTTATATTTCTTAATTAGAACAATAGAAAAAAAATTGACAACAACATGTCATTTATCCCAACAAAGCCAGTCTGATCCACTTAATTCCTACAAAATAACATCAACTTGAGTTCTGACAATCCTACACTATGTGCCACACTACTCAGCAACTTATTACATGTGTCTATGATTCTCTGTGTTAAGAAAAACATCCTAATACTTGTGAGAAATGTACCCTATAACAATTTTCCAAATTGTGTCTTTTCCTTTTTGAACTCATTTCAAAGTAACAGTCTTGATCCACTATACTAATTCCTTTCAATAATTTGAACAATCATGTCACCTCCTAATCTCTTTTTGCTTAAACTCAAAAAGGCCCAGCTGTTTTAATCTTTCCTTTCAACTCATTCACTACAGTCTTAGAATCAGTCTAGTCGCTGTTCTGTGAACTTTTTCTAGCACTTGTCTTTTTTGCAGTCCGGAGACCAAAACTGTACACAGTACTACAGATCAGGCCTCACTAGTGCATTGTATTTGCATTGGAATTATCAGTCTTACAAGCCTTATACAACTGTTTTTTTTTCCTTCTTATTTTGGGATGAATCTGTCCTGCATTATATGTACAGTATAACATTTTTAAACCTGTTCCACTGCTCTTCCAGTGTTCCCACAATTAAAATCTTATCCCAGTTTATCCCTTTTAGAGTTAGTCATATTTGTTCAAAACTTGCCATACCAAAGTTAAACATAACAGTTTGTCTTTTCATCTGTGCTCTGCTGCAACACTAATATTTGTATAATATCATGGTCATTTGACCTTAGTACTTCAATCACCTCTACACCCTCAATTCTGTACTGGTTATTACAAGGTACTAAATCTAGACATGTGTTAATGCATTAACATAATGTGTTAAAATACAGTCAGTGATTATGTCTATAAACTCCTGCTCTTAGACTCTACACCGCGATCCAAATTATTATGCAAATTGTATTTAAGTGTCAAAGATTAAATATTTTGTTTTCAATTAAACTCATGGATGGTATTGTGTCCCAGGGCTCTTTTGATCACTGAAATCAATCTCGGACATCTGTGATAATTAGTTTGCCAGGTGAGCCCAATTAAAGGAAAAACTACTAAAGAAGGATGTTCCACATTATTAAGCAGACCACCATTTTCAAGCAATATGGGAAAGAAAAGCGTGAAATAGTTGAATGCCTTGGACAAGGAATGAAAACCTTAGATATTTCACGAAAACTTAAGCATGATCATTGTAACGTTAAAAGATTTGTGACGGACTCGGAGCATACACGGGTTTGTGCAGATAAAGGCAAAATGAGGAAGGTTTCTGCCAGACAAATGCATCGGATTAAGAGAGCAGCTGCTAAAATGTCATTACAAAGCAGCAAACAAGTATTTGAAGCTGCTGGTGCCTCTGGTGTCCCGCGAACATCAAGGAGCAGGATCTTCCTGAGGATTGCAGTTATGCATAAACCTTCTATTCGGCCAGCCCTAACCAATGCTCACAAACAGAAACGGCTGCAGTGGGCCCAGAACTACATGAAGACTAATTTTCAAACAGTCTTGTTTACAGATGAGTGCCGTTCGTCCCTGGATTGTCCAGATGGATGGAGTGGTGGATGGTTGGTGGACGGCCACCACATCCCAACAAGGCTGTGACGTCAGCAAGGAGGTGGCGGAGTCATGTTTTGGGCCGGAATCATGGTCGGCCCCTTTAGGGTCCCAGAAGGTGTGAAAATAACCTCTGAAAAGTATGTGGAGTTTGACTGACCACTTTCTTCCATGGTACAAAAAAAAAAAAAGAACCGACAAAATCATCTTCATGCATGATAATGCACCATCTCATGCTGCAAGGAATACCTCTGCATCATTGGCTGTTATCGGCATAAAAGGAGAGAAACTCATGGTGTGGCCCCCATCCTCCCCTGACCTCAATCCTATTGAGAACCTTTGAAGCATCCTCAAGCAAAAGATCTATGAGGGTGGGAGGCAGTTTACATTCAAACAGCAGCTCTGTGAGGCTATTCTGACATCCTGCAAAGAAATTCAAGCAGAAACTCTCCAAAAACTCACAAGTTCAATGGATGCAATAATTGTGAAGCTGCTATCAAATAAGGGGTCCTATGTTAACATGTAACGTGACCTGTTAAGATGTTTTTGATTGAAATAGCTTTTGATTTCAGTAAATATGACCTCCTAATGCTGCAAATTCAACAAATGACCATTTTCAGTTCTTTACAACCTATAAAATGTTTTGAAACTCTGTTGTGCGTAATAATTTGGAACAGTGCATTTTAAGTTTTTTATTTTTGAAAAACATACCGTTATCATTAGGTTTGTTTAGTAACATTCGAATTATACTCTAATGGTTGATGATTCAAAAATTATGCTGACTGCCTCTTGCATCGACTATTTAGGAAAATCAGAGAAAAATATCATTTGCATAATAATTTGGAACGCGGTGTACTAGTTCCAAAGTTAGCCCAGTCAATAGTCGAGTAATTAAAAGTCTCCCATGACGATAATACCCCCTGTAAACTTGACCTTTTAATATTATTAAAAAGACGTGCATTGAAATTACTGTCTGCTTTGGGAGTTCTATAGCACACTCCTAAATAAGGCCTCTTTCCCCAATACTTTCTAGACAAATCTAGATATCCTCACTATGATGTGGCTCATGCTCACTTAAGGAGACCTGCATTTAAATTTAGCTTTACATAAATGGCAACCCCCACTCCCCCTCCCCCCCACACCCTTTTCTATTATATCTATCCTTCCTGAAAATGTACACCAATCTCTATTATACTAATCACATCTTTGTAATTTAGCCAGGTTTTTGTTATTGCTATAATACCGTAAATTATGCTCAGCTACATACAACTCCAACTCACTCTGTTATGTTTCTGATATTTCCTGGATTAAGGAAAATATTTTTAAAACATTTTTTATTTTACTTTTGCACCTAAACTTTGGGTTAGAATTTATGTTACTATGCATATTTTTTACACTATTGCTCATCTTCTCATGTACAGTTCTAAACCTGGCCTGTCCTAAACTCCAAGTGCCCCCCTAAGCTAAAAGCGTCACAGCAGAACAGGTTTACTTGTTTCAAAAGGCGTCCCAATGCCCTATAAAGCTATATACTAGTGCTGGGCGGTATAATAGTTCATACCAAAAACTGTTTTTTTATTTTTGTAATGATATAGATTTTTCTTATACCGCAACACCAGTTTCAATAGCCTAAACAACGTTCAGATTGTGGCGCAGCGGGAAACTGTTTAAGGGGGGACCTTTTGCACTGCTGCACCGCTAAACACGCATGCAACGGAGTACATGCATTAGTGGAGGTATTGAACGGTGAAAATGGACAGAGAACATTCCAAAACTGAAGCTGTAGCAGACGATAAAGTTGAACATGATGACACAGAAGAACTTTTGCAGAAAAAAGGAGCCGTGTCTGTTGTCTGGAGATACTTTGGTTTTAAAAATCGGATGTGGACCATTATGTTCAAATGTGTGAGTACTGTTTCTATACTACTGGATAATACTGCAAGCCAAGTTGTACTTGTTTTATTTTTTTTATACCTGCTTTAATGCATTTCACCATGAAAATGATATCAAGTATTTATCTTAGCATTCTAAATTTTCAGAGAGCAGGAATATCATGAAGTGAATGTATTCTGTGCGGCGATCACTGCCTGCGCCTCCTCTTAGTGCAAGAGGAAGTCAGTTTAAGAAGCGTAGTGATTAAGAACTGGATCGGGGAACACTTAACACAAAGCATTTAAAGTGCTACATTAACTTATGGCAGGGTTTGAGAAAATCTAGTAAATTAAACATTGATTTTAGGATGAAGTTTAGTTTTCGACATTCTACTTTAATGACAAAATAAACTGAGAATAAAGTGGAAATGTCGACTTTAATCTCGACATAAACGGCAAGAATAAAGTGGAAATGTCGACTTTAAACTCAACATAAACAGAGATTAAAGTGGAAATGTCGAGAATAAAGTCAATATGCTGAGTTTATTCTCAACGTAGTTTTTTTTTCCTTCACTGTGTCCGTATTTGTTTTTCTTCACCGTGGCCCTAATACGCTTCCGTAGGGCTATACCACAAATAGCATTATAAATGCAAGTTGCAGTTTTATTATTTATGTATACAGTAATCCCTCGCTATATCGCGCTTCGCCTTTCGCGGCTTCACTCCATCGCGGATTTTATATGTAAGCATATTTAAATATATATCGCGGATTTTTCGCTGCTTCGCGGGTTTCTGAGGACAATGGGTCTTTTAATTTCTGGTACATGCTTCCTCAGTTGGTTTGCCCAGTTGATTTCATACAAGGGACGCTATTGGCAGATGGCTGAGAAGCTACCCAACTTACTTTTCTTTCTCTCTCTCTTGCGCTATCTGTGATCCTGACGTAGGGGGTGTGAGCAGGGGGGCTGTTCGCACACCTAGACGATACGGACGCTCGTCTGAAAATGCTGAAAGATTATCTTCACGTTGCTACCTTCTGTGTGCAGCTTTTAACTGTGCTGCACGGTGCTTCGCATACTTAAAAGCTCAAAGGGCACGTAATGATTTTTTTTATCTGTCTCTCTCTCTCTCTCACTCTCACTGCTCCTGACGGAGGGGGTGTGAGCTGCCGCCTTCAACAGCTTTGTGCCGCGGTGCTTCGCATACTTACAAGCCAAACAGCCCTATTGATTTTTTTGCTCCTTTGAAGAGGAAGATATGTTTGCATTCTTTTAATTGTGAGACTGAACTGTCATCTATGTCTTGTCATTGAGCACAGTTTAAACTTTTGAAAAAGAGACAAATGTTTGTTTGCAGTGTTTGAATAACGTTCCTGTCTCTCTACAAACTCATGTGTTTCTGCGCAAATCTGTGACCTAAGCATGACAATATAAAAATAACCATATAAACATATGGTTTCTACTTCGCGGATTTTCTTATTTCGCGGGTGGCTCTGGAACGCAACCCCCGCGATGGAGGAGGGATTACTGTATAGGTTAGCTTGAAGCATGGTCCATATTAATGCAGTTTGCCTTAATGATGGTTCAGTTGGTAAAGATGTCATCACCAAGTTGCACTTGTTTTATTTTATTTGGTGAATACTGTGTAATGCATCTGGGCTTGAAGGCTTGAAGTAATAGCATTATTACTGGAAGCTTCACTATTATTTATTTTATTATTATTCATTAGTTTAAATGTTATGCAGTTCATTGATGATAAAGTTGTTAAAAAAATCACTTAAACGTGTCAGTGGATAGAGATTGTTAACATTAACAGAAAGTGTAGTTGGTTTACAAAAAATATTTAATATTTATTCCTTTTCTAAGACATGTTCAGTGCAATACAACTTTTGACAAGCACCTCTGGATATTTTACTAAGTCTAAATGCCTCTTTGGTTGGTTGAAAAAAATGCTGTCAAAATTTTAGTTTAAGTTGTTTGCAAAATTTGTTCAATAAAAAAGTTCTATATTTTGACTGCAACTGTCATGCAATGTGATTCCTTCTTTTCATTAGTGCCACCCCCTTGAAAACTATTACTTTATGGGGTCATGCAAACCTGTATTAATACTTGTGTGCACATTAAAATGTTTTTTTGTACAATGTACAATTCTCGTGACAGTGGAAAAGGTTATTCTTATCCAGTCTACTGCAGTAATTGCAGTAGAAAATGTGGTTAACATCCACTCATGCATGGGAAAAAAATACCGTGAAACCAGTATAATTTTGAAAAATACCTTGATATAGAATTTTGGTCATACAACCCAACACTACTATATACACTTCTAGCCTACACCAAGAGTTGGGCCATGTGTTAAACCTTCTAATCTCTTCAATCTTACCTGGGCTGGTATATGACACAGATAGAACTTCTGCTCCTCAGACTGTTGCTTGACAGTTTATATTTTACACTATACAGTAAATATCCTCTTCTGTATCTATCTAATTTCCATTTAAATGCAGCAAACAGCAAATAGTTTTGCAAACTACCTTAAATTGATTTGCAGTATACAAACAAAATTAGCTTTCTTAATATAATTTCCACTTTCTGGGTTAAATGAGACCACAGGTCACCTTTCATTTAAATGACAATAACATTTATAACAAAACAACAAAAAAAATCATGAATAAACTTTTACAACCTGAATGTTTCACTCTCCTTTAAAAAAATAAGTAAATTCACTTTAGTACAACAGCTTTTCCACTACCAAGACCTCTATCCAAACCAGCACTAGTGAAACAAGGTTGAATATGCTATTCACCACCTAGAATGGTACCAAGATCACAACAGTGAATTCACTAAGTTATTTTGAATAACTAAATATTTAATTTAAAACAACTATAGAATACATAAGTCATTTTTAGGAAGAAAAAAAATCAAATTTATCTTGTCATTACTGTCTAAAAGCAAAAGCTGTAAGTTAAATTTAAAGGCAAAAGTTTAAACTGTAAAAATAATACAGAGTATGCAAAGAACTTATGCATGCAAAAATACAATGTACACTGTACAGATCCCAGCAGGAGACCAATGTTTTTTTTACTTTAAATTGAAGTTAATTTCACTTTAGGTTATGAAAAAGAATTTAACGAAATCCCATACTGCTTTAAAATTTTGGGAGATGTTCCGCAATTAATAATCTCCTTGTATACCCAAGACCTGATAAACCACCATTTTAGTATGTTCTGGATTTTGCCAAGGCCAACAGAGAAAGGTTTAAATGATCCATTTTAAATAGCTGATAATATGTTAACATCTTCTGATACTGTGGTAACGTTCTCCTTTAAATGTGGCATTTCCGTGTGTAAGCCTCAAACTGCTGACACAGTATTGCCCAACACAATTCTGTGTTTAAAAAAAAAAAAAAATGATATTTGTTCACCACACTTTTCCAATAATCATCCATCAAAATATCAACAGCAAATACAGTATCTTATCAAATTCTTCATCCAAGAGTGCTGCCCCTACCATTTGACTTCGACACGACTGTTTCTGGTGTCACTGTCCTGCATCTTGGAAGCACTTCCAGGTGACGTGGACACCAGTATTTTTTCCCCCCTAGCAGCACCCTCTGGTGGCAACTAAGGACGCTGGCTGGGCTGTACTTCCGCATCTCAATTCTCAAGTGATCCTGCAGGTCTTGATTGGGATCAGTCTCAAGGAACACTGCGTATGAAAAGCTCCCAGTATCTATGTTCACCCAGTCCATTCATTACAGTTTTGAGTTCATCCAGGGTTAAAGATTATAAGGCATTACCCTATTGTGTCTTCAATCCTCATGTCCTTTCATTATGGCATCCTGGCCGGGCAAGAACTCAGTTTCTATCCCAGGCAGGATGCTTCATTTGACCTACTTGGCACTTAAGCCTGTCAAACCTGCTTTTTGTATGACTATAAATAAACCCAACATATCTATCCACTATCCAACCCGCTATATCCTCACTACAGGGTCACGGGGGTCTGCTGGAGCCAATCCCAGCCAACACAGGGTGCAAGGCAGGCAACAAACCCTGGACAGGGCGCCAGCCTACCGCAGGGCAACCCAACACAGCGAAATTTTTGGTTCTATTAATGAGCAAGGTTATTATATATTGTGAATTTCCCCTTGGGGTTAAAAAAGTATCTATCTATCTATTTATCTATAGTTTTACCTTTTTACACTAATTTTTATATTTCTTCTTAACTGAACATTTAGTTTTCATTTAGTTTTTGTTAGCCTTCAGACATATTTTTAGTTCTAGTTTCTATTTCACAAAGACATTTTTTGTTTTTTATTTTTTATATACATACAGTCATATGAAAAAGTTTGGGAATCCCTCTTAATTCTTTGGATTTTTGTGCTGAGCTGAGCTTTCAAAGTAGCAACTTCCTTTTAATATTTGACATGCCTTATGAAAACAGTAGTATTTCAGCAGCAACATTAAGTTTATTGGATTAACAGAAAATATGCAATATGCATCATAATAAAATTAGACAGGTGCATAAATTTGTCACCCCAAGAGAAATATTACATCAATACTTAGTTGAGCCTCCTTCTGCAAATATAACAGCCTCTAGACGCCTCCTATAGCCTTTGATGAGTGTGGATTGTGGATGGAGGTATTTATGACCATTCCTCCATACAAAATCTCTCCAATTCTGTTAAATTTGATGGCTACCGAGCATGGACAGCCAGCTTCAAATCATCCCATAGATTTTCGATGATATTCAAGTCAGGTGACTGTGACGGCCATTCTAGAACATTGTACTTCTCCCTCTGCATGAATGCCTTTGTAGATTTCGAACTGTGTTTTGGGTCATTGTCTTGTTGGAATATCCAACCCCTGCGCAACTTCAACGTTTTGACTGATGCTTGAATATTATCCTGAAGAATTTGATGATACTGGGTTGAATTCATCCGACCCTTGACTTTAACAAGGGCCCCAGTCCTTGAACTAGTCACACAGCCCCAAAGAATAATTTGACAGTAGGTAGCAGGTGTTTTTCTTGGAATGCGGTGTTCTTCTTCTACCATGCAAAGCGCGTTTTCTTATGACCAAATAACTCAATTTTTGTCACATCAGTCCAAAGCACTTTGTTCCAAAGTGAATCTGGCTTGTCTAAATGAGCATTTGCATACAACAAGCGACTCTGTTTGTGGTGTGAGTGCAGAAAGGGCTTCTTTCTCATCACCCTGCCATACAGATGTTCTTTGTGCAAATTGCACTGAATTGTAGAACGATGTACAGATACACCATCTGCAGCAAGATGTTCTTGCAGGTCTTTGGAGGTGATCTGTGGGATGTCAGTAACCATTCTCACAATCCTGCACATATGCCCCTCCTGTGTTTTTCTTGGCCTGTAGACCTGGGTTTAACAGCAACTGTGCCTGTGGCCTTCCATTTCCTGATTACATTCCTTACCATTGAAACTGACAGTTTAAACCTCTGAGACAGCTTTTTGTAACCTTCCCCTAAACCATGATACTGAACAATCTTTGCTTTCAGATCTTTTGAGAGTTGCTTTGAGTATCCCATGCTGTCACTCTTCAGAGGAGAATCAAAGGGAAGCACAACTTGCAATTGACCACCTTAAATACCTTTTCTCATGATTGGACACACCCGTCTAAGAAGTTCAAGGATTAACAAACTAATCCAACCAATTTGGTGTTGCAAGTAATTAGTACTGAGCAGTTACATGCATTCAAATCAGCAAAATTACAAGGGTACCCAAATTTGTGCACAGCCAGTTTTTCACAATTGATTTAATTTTATTTGATTTTTCACATTTGATTTTACTAAAAATCTTTGTTCGGAAAACACCTCAGTACTCAGATGTTCCTAGGAAATTAAAGACATACCACTGTTATCTTTTTTGTTGAAAGTAAATTATTATGCAGACTGAGAGGGGTTCCCAAACTTTTCCATACAACTGTATATTAACTTCAGTTTAGTTTTAGTAATTATGGTATGGTTAAAGCAATGTTATGGAGATTAATTCTGTGTCACACTGAGAAAACTTTAGACTTAATAAGTTTGGAAATAATATTTGTTTAACGTCAGTAGAGGCCTATATACAGTGCATCCGGTAAGTATTCACAGCGCATCACTTTTTCCACATTTTGTTATGTTACAGCCTTATTCTAAAATGGATTAAATTCATTTTTTTCCTCAGAATTCTACACACAACACCCCATAGTGACAACGTGAAAAAAGTTTACTTGAGGTTTTTGCAAATTTATTAAAAATAAAAAAACTGAGAAAGCACATGTACATAAGTATTCACAGCCTTTGCCATGAAGCTCAAAATTGAGCTCAGGTACATCCTGTTTCCCCTGATCATCCTTGAGAGGTTTCTGCAGCTTAATTGGAGTCCACCGGTGGTAAATTCAGTTGATTCGACATGATTTGGAAAGGCACACACCTGCCTATATGAGGTCCCACAGTTGACAGTTCATGTCAGAGCACAAACCAAGCATGAAGTCAAAGGAATTGTCTGTAGACCTCCGAGACAGGATTGTCTCGAGGCACAAATCTGGGGAAGGTTACAGAAAAATTTCTGCTGCTTTAAAGGTCCCAATGAGCACAGTGGCCTCCATCATCCGTAAGTGGAAGAAGTTCGAAACCACCAGGACTCTTCTTAGAGCCGGCCGGCCATATAAACTGAGCGATCGGTGGAGAAGGGCCTTAGTTAGGGAGGTGACCAAGAACCCGATGGTCACTCTGTTAGAGCTCCAGAGGTCCTCCGTGGAGAGAGGAGAACCTTCCAGAAGGACAACCATCTCTGCAGCAATCCACCAATCCGGCCTGTATGGTAGAGTGGCCAGACGGAAGCCACTCCTTAGTAAAAGCACATGGCAGCCCGCCTGGAATTTGCCAAAAGGCACCTGAAGGACTCTCAGACCATGAGTAAGAAAATTCTCTGGTCTGATGAGACAAAGATTGAACTCTTTGGTGTGAATGCCAGGTGTCACGTTTGGAGGAAACCAGGCACCGCTCATCACCAGGCCATACCATCCCTACAGTGAAGCATGGTGGTGGCAGCATCATGCTGTGGGGATGTTTTTCAGTGCAGGGACTGGGAGACTAGTCAGGATAAAGGGAAAGATGACTGCAGCAATGTACAGAGACATCCTGGATGAAAACCTGCTCCAGAGCGCTCTTGACCTCAGACTGGGGCGACGGTTCATCTTTCAGCAGGACAACATTCCTAAGCACACAGCCAAGATATCAAAGGAGTGGCTTCAGGACAACTCTGTGAATGTCCTTGAGTGGCCCAGCCAGAGCCCAGACTTGAATCCGATTGAACATCTCTGGAGAGATCTTAACATGGCTGTGCACGGACGCTTCCCATCCAACCTGATGGAGCTTGAGAGGTGCTGCAAAGAGGAATGGGCGAAACTGGCCAAGGATAGGTGTGCCAAGCTTGTGGCATCATATTCAACAAGACTTGAGGCTGTAATTGCTGCCAAAGGTGCATCGACAAAGTATTGAGCAAAGGCTGTGAATACCTATGTACATGTGATTTCTCAGTTTTTTTGTTTTTTTAGTAAATTTGCAAAAACCTCAAGTAAACTTTTTTCACATTGTCATTATGGGGTGTTGTGTGTAGAATTCTGCGGAAAAAAAATGAATTTAATCCATTTTGGAATAAGGCTGTAACATAACTAAATGTGGAAAAAGTGATGCGCTGTGAATACTTTCATGATGCACTGCAAGTATTTTCTGTTAAAACCAAACAAAAATAAATCCAAATAATAACTATAAAAATTTTTATAAAATGGTTATATTTTGTGACCATTCATGCAAAACAAATTGCACTTATGCATGCACATAAGCAATCCAAATGTAAACGGTATAAAGCAAACAACAAAAACTACTTTCTTAGCAGCTCAATTTACTTTACTAAATTCCCACCATAACACTTAAATAAAACAGAGCCTAATTGTTACTGTGATTCAGTTACACATCTTTCGGTGCTCCAGTGACCATGAGAATAATCTCTTCAGTCATACGCAATTAATTCTTCCAAAATAACATCATGTCTAGCTGTGAAGATACTTCTATCTATCACACTACTTGGCAACTTATTCCATGTATCTATGGTTCTTTGTGTGAAGAAAAATGTAAAAAAAATAAAAAATAAAACTTTCCCTTAACAAGTTTCCAACTGTGTCTTGATGTTATTGTTGAACTCATTTCAAGGTAACAGCCTCAATCAACTGAAGTAATTCCTTAATTTTTTTTTTTGTTTAAACTCAAAAGGATTAGCTCCTTTAATCTTTCCTCATAACTCATCTCCTGCAGTCCTGGAATTGGGGTAGTCACACTTCCTGGACTTTTTCTACAGCTTCTATGTTATTTTTGAAGTTTGGAAACCAAAACTACACACAGTACTCTGGAAGAGGCATAATGAATCTATATATATAATTAACTAATCAGCCGATTATGGCACGCAAGACAGAGACCATGGGATACGCACGACAGAGCCCCGCCCGCCAACTCTAACCCTTCTCCTGCATCATGGGATACGCATGACCGCGTCCACCCTCACAGACTGTTTTACACGCTGCACACAGCGATTCCCATCCGCGACAAACATGCTTCTTCTTAGATGGTCCTGCAGGAACAGGGAAAACCTTTGTCTACAAAAACCTGATTCATACCATACTAAGAGCATAGTGTTTTTGTTGGCTTGCCCGCCCGCCTAACTGTTACCAGCATTCACCGCAATGTACTGGAGTGTAAAACTATCGCAGCTGCTACTTCACAAACTGTCTTTATTCCCCGGATTTCCCTGACCCCATCAGATTCAAATTTGCCTTTTACTTTTACATGCAGACAATTTCCTGTTAGATTAGCCTTTGCAATGACAATTAATAAGGCACAGGGCCAAACTTTCAAAAAGACATGCCTCTATCTGCCAACTCTAAAACCATGGGATACGCACAACAGAGCCCTGCCCGCCAACTCTAACCCTCCTCCCGGGTCATGGGATACGCACGACAGAGCCCTGCCCGCCAACTCTAACCCTCCTCCCGCGTCCACCCTCGCTCTCGAGGCATGCACACTGCCTGCTCATGTGCCCGCACGCAACACCTCACCAAACACCGCCTCAGTCGCTTTCGTCTCTGCTACAGTCCACATGCACCTCTGAGCCACGTTGACTTTTCATTGTTCTTTTCGGTTCCGGCTGCTTTTCTATATATAATCCACCAAGTCGCCCAACCATGGGATACGAATGAAAGAGCCCCGCCCACCAACTCTAACCCTCCTCCCGCGTCATGGGGAATGCACCACAGAGCCCCACCCACCAACTCTAACCCTCCTCCCACGTCCAGGTTATTACGTGACCTCACGGGTGACACGCAGCCATTTGGAGGCAAAACAATACTATTGGGTGGAGATTTCTGACAAATTCTCTCCGTCATTATGCGTGGCTCCCGAGCACTTACTGTTGCCAGTTGCATTAACAAGCAACATTTGTGGCGTCACATACATGTTCTTACACTGACGACAAATATGAAAGCTCTTCCTGAAGAACAACATTTCGCAAAATGGCTCCTCGATGTTGGAGACGGGAAAAACAGAACACCTGTGACACTGCCTTCACATTGTTTTCCTTTTATTTCTGATCCCGTTCAACAACTATATGGCGACATCGACTTCTCAACTGTCACTCTGGAACAACTCAGCACACGAGCTATATTAAGCGTCACCAACGAAGACTCGCTACACCTTACTGAACAAGTGCTGAAACTTATCCCTACTGACGAAGTGATTTTCACCAGCGTTGACTCCATTGTCACAGAAGATCCTGCAGATCAACTTTCATTCCCCGAAGAATTTCTTAATAGTCTTACTCCCACTGGCATGCCTCCGCATAAACTCAAAATTAAAATTGGTTCAGTCATCATGCTTCTCAGAAACCTCCTGCCAGCAAAAGGTCTCTGTAATGGCACTAGACTTTCTGTTACCAGCATTCACCGCAATGTACTGGAGTGTAAGACAATCGCAGCTGCTACCTCACAAACTGTCCTTATTCCCCAGATATCCCTGACCCCATCAGATTCAAATTTGCCTTTTACTTTTACACGCAGACAATTTCCTGTTAGATTGGCCTTTGCAGTGACAATTAATAAGGCACAGGGCCAAACTTTCAAAAAGATATGCCTGTATCTGCCAAAACCAGTTTTCAGTCACGGACAATTGTATGTTGCTCTCTCCAGAGTTCCATCTTTTCATTCACTCACAGTCGTATCCTCAAACCCACACCATTTGGACAACTGTGTCTTTCATGAAGTGTTCACCCATCAATAAATAATTATGCGGCTACGCCGCAGGTTGGCTAGTATATTATACAGCTTGAGCATAATTTCATTTGACTTGTACTCTGCACATTGCGCTGCATATCACAACAGTCAGTCTGTCAACATTCATGGCTTGAGAACATTCTGTTAGTTGATAGTGAACAATCCACTACAACTCCCAAATTCCATTCATAAGGTGTAATTTCAATTTTCAGACTTCCCACTGTGTATTCAAACCTAACATTTTTGCTTCCTATGAGTAAGACTTTATGTTTACTTAAATTTCATCGGCCACAATTCTGACCAAGCCTGTATGCTGTCCAAGTCACTCTGTCAATCCATCTGTCTTGGTATCATCTGCAAACTTAACCAGCTTCTGATTTATATTCTTATCCAAATCATTTATCTACACATTTATATAGCTCTGACCCCTGAGGGACACAACTCATAACATCAGCAAATTCACATACAGCTCCATGCACCATAACCCCATGTTTCCTGTGTTTCAGTCAATTCTGTCCCCATCTACAAACATCTGGACTCACACTTCTTTTAATTTGATCATGTGGTACCTTATCAAATACTTTCTGAAAGTCAAGGTAAATAATACTGTATTCTCATTTCTCAGCACAGACCATCCAAAATATATGTGGGTTTCTACTTGTAACTGATGCTGTCATACACCTGCTTTAATAGGCCATGTTATAAGAATGTCATAAATTTCCCATTGGGATTAATAAAGTATCTATCTATCTATCTATCTAAACTCTGATCTTCTTTGCTTATTTATCAGATATTTCAATCTAGAAAGCAAAATAATCGCTAATATTTCAACAGTACTGTTTAGGGTAATAATTGAGAGGACACAACTGTTCAATGAAAAATCTATTTTGATAACTTGCAATGCACTGTTAGCACATTGCCTTTTTTGATTATTTGGAAAAATCCTAACACACCAATCACAAAACAGGATGTAAGAGGATATCTTATTTTACTCAAAACTGGATAAAATCCAATTCATTTCTCTATGTCTTCTAATGAGTATCGTCTGAGAATTCCACAATAAATTACAAGCTATAAAATAACTTTATTGATAAACTTTCTTGGTATCCTTATATGTGCGCAACCTTTCAAAAACCATTTGATAAGGTACCTCATGAGAGTCAGAAATTATCAGGGCAAAAACTCCAGCAAATTAAACAATTTTGACCTTTAAAACAGAAGGACAGGGGAAAATTACATCCAAATTTCTGAGTAATAATAGAAAATTTGAGTTTTCAGGCCATGCTGCCCAACAAAGCTTGTCAACCTAATGTCTTCAAAATAACATCAACTCAAGTTTTGAAGGTCCCTGAAGTCCTACTCTCTACCATGCTACTTGGTAATTTATTCTACGTGAGTATGTTTCTGTGTGTGAGGAAAACCTTCCTAATGATTGTGCGAAATTTAGTTTCCAACAGTGACCCCATGTTCTTGTTGAACAGTTTTTAAAGTAACAGTCTCAATTCACTGTACTAATTACTTTCATAATTTTAAAAATGCCAATTCATGTCACCTCTTACTCTCTACTTTCTTAAACTGAAAAGATTTAACTCCTTTAATCTTTCCATAAAACTCATCCCCTGCAATCCTAAAATCTGCCTAGTCACTGTTCTCTGGACTATCTCTAATGATTCTATGTCTATGTCCGCATGCAGTACACTAGGACATGCCTCACCAATGTGTTTGTAAATCTTAAGCATAACCTCCTTTGACTTGTACATATCATACTATACAAGCTAACATTATGTTAGCATTCTTAATGGCATCTATCTGTACACAATCTGATGCTGATAATGACAAGTCCACTATTGCTCCTAAGTCTTTCTCATTAGGGACACTTTCAAGCTTCTGCCTAACATTTCTACTTCCTACATGTAATATCTTCCAATGACTTACATTAAATTTGTATTCGGTCTGTCTGTAATGATTCTGCTGCTTCTACATTATCAGCCATCCCACCAACTTGATAACAGCAAACTTGACCTTTATACCTTTATACATATTAAGAATAGCAGCAGCGCCAGAACTGCCGCCTGAGGGACACCACTTTTAATACAACCTAATTCTGATAATGTTCCTTACACCACAACCCTTTGTTTCTTGTTTGTTAGACAACTTTGCACACATCTACATACAACACCGTGAACTCCCACTTCTTTCAGTTTTATTACCAGCCTATGGTTCTAGAACACGGAGTACCAAAAAAAAAAAAAAACAGTGTTCAGTGTTATAACGTTATAATATATATTACATACATTTACATAAAACAAATACTTTGCTGTAAAATAAAGATTTTGTCAGCAACAGGCAAAAGCACAACTGCAATAGAACAATACCGAACTGTTACTGTTATTTTTTTTTTTTCCCCCCCAACCACTACCTTTAACTATACTATATATTTTTCCAGCTTACAAGAAGATGTACTTCATATCTAGATTTAAGTTAACTAGATTACATTTACACCTGGCTAAAAAATCATCATCAGTGCTTGCAAAGATACTAAATGCAGGCAACTCCCCATATACATGCAGGATTCTTTTGTGTGTGTATGTAGCATATGATATACAGTATTAATCAGTCTGAAGCATTACTTAATATGACACATTTAAAATAAGATAAATATTTAAATTAACTAGCATAATGGAAGAAGTTTACTCAGCTATAAATAGTATAGGAATAGAGTGCTTTGCAATGAGACAAGTATTGGGTCACCATGTAAAGCCAGAACCAAATAAATGAGCAGTTATCACTCTGTGTGCAATGAATCTATATAACATGCAAGTTTCACTTTTTGAATTGAATTGCTGAAATAAATTAACTTTTCAATGATATTGTAACTTATTAAGATGCACCTGTACATCCCAATGGGGAGTCCAGTGCTACAACCAAAAGAGACTGGGACTTACCTATCCTGGAAGGCTCATGCAGGTCGTTAGGTTCCCACTCTTCCCAGTCACCATGTTAAATTGACAGAAAGTACTGTATTGCCTTATTAGGGGGCATGGTGAATTGCAGCGCCAAGCTGTTAAAGACAAATTCAACGAGCTCTTCTCCGGGTGGGAGGAGTTTCTTTATTTCACGGGTGGAGTCACACAGCACAAGGAATTCAATGACCAACTTTATAGCTACAGATTAGCTTCGGAAATACACAGTGAATTGCAGAAGTATGTGACTTCCTTCCCTGTCCTTGTGAGTTACTGGTAAACAATGCCCTGAGGTTCAAATGTTTTCTTTCCCACTTGCAGCCAGAACTTATCAGTTTTAGCTTTGTACATGCCAGTCGAGCTAAAAGCTGGGCATAACTAGGTGACAGATCAAAGCTTCAATAAAATGCTTTCTTTTGTAAAAATTACTGTTAACAGGTTATTAATGTACTAGTAGACCTATCATTATCCTCAATAGAGATGTAACAAGAACTAATACTCCAGTACCAAGTGGATACCAAAGTTCTGAAAACATAACGGTACTAGCTTTTTTTTGTACAGCATTACTGGTGCCAAGTGAAAGTGCACTCATGCGAGACTGAAAGTAGACAAATTACTCTGGAATGCACAACAAAATGTGAGTAACATCTTCATATGCAAATGGCTTATAATGGTGAGGATGAGGATTCGGTACCGCATCACATATAAAAAAAGAAAAACAGTGAACAGTACAGTGGGAGTAAATATCCTTGGTTGGTAACTGGCTTTAACCAAGGTATATGGGGCTAATTTGTCTAGGTTATTCTCAGGGAACAAGATGTGTCAACCTTAGGTCTAGGTTACATCTGGGTACATGTGTGTTATTTGTGCTGAAGGTAAGCAAGTTCCTTTTTTGGAGTACTGAAGCGTGATAGTCTGTACAGGCATCACCCGTACATACCTGTATGGATGGAATCTTATCCAGTCTTCTGCAAAGTATTAAGGAGTGACTGGAAGTGTAGGCATCGCACTGCTAGTGCTTGTGTGGATGAGAACAGTGTGTGCACTGAAGTTTGCAGGTGCAAAAGTCAGCCAATCCATAATGAATTTGGCAAATAGTATGGATGTGGTGAGAAAGGATATGAAGGTGGTGGGTGTAACAGAGCAAGATGATGAGGAAAGGAAAATATGGAAAAAGATGATCCACTGTGACAGGCCCAAATGGAAGCAGCTAAAAGAAGAAGTAGAATAGTTTAGCATTGTTTACTTAGAAATGCCTAAATTCATATTGAAGGCAGCCTTTTTCCAGTGGAGTGGCAGAGGCAAACATGCTGAAGCTAGGAAATGGAAACCGGTTATACAGGTAGACAAAGCAGAAACTGAGCAGAGTGCACCTGAAAATGGAAGGGAGCTACAAGAATTAAAAGTTAGGAAAATGGAGATCAGAAGTACAGAAGACAGCTGCTGTTATAAGAAAGTTACTGGCATGCATTACTAGTAACAAGGAAGAAGAACATGAGGAAGAAAATAGTAAAGCAGGGGAAAGTGACAATGTGGCAATCAGTGAATGTTTAAAGTTGGCATCTGATATAACAGTTGGCATAAAAAATGTGAGGTGCTAGCAGGAAGATAGCAAATTCCAAAGAAGAAAATAGAGAAAGCAGTGGAAAATGGAACATTAGCAGCCCATTATAAAAGTCAGGGCAGTAGTACTGGGATCTGACTGGCAACCTAAACATGGTTAGGTGACTTAATTAAGACTAATGAGAGCTTAGATAAAGAGTGGGAATATCAGTGTAAGAAAAATGATAGGGCTGAAAGGAAGGATAAAGAGCAAGGGCATTTCGTTTCATTATTCTGCAATGCACAACATTCCCTATGCAATACTATAGTCCATCTGGCATTTCAAGAATATGCTACACCAAAGGTTGATTCGCAACTGATAGGAAAGGTAAGCAGGGGTAGGATAAAATTTGATATAAAAAAAAATAAATGAAATGGAAGGCAGCGGAGGTGGTGAGCTTGCATGACCATTTTTAACTGCAGGGCATGAGCTGGATAATGGAGTCTAGGAAGTGAGTGGGGATAACGTAGAATTAAGAAAATAGCAAAAATTAAACAAATGCAAAGTGCTTTTCCATGAAAGGTCTGAAAATGCTAGTGCAAGAGTGAACCAGTTGGAAAGAAAGTGCATTGGTTTACCAGTTGGTTTGAATGAAACAGGAAAAGGGGTCCTATTTCTTGTTTAATAATGTCTGTTGTGGGAGTAGGAAAGTTTAGAAAATGTTTGGAATGGGTATTATTGTCAAGAGAAACAGAAACTTGTAAAAGTTACTATAATTAAGAGGAAGAGCAGTGAGAGGAGTCTGAACAAAGTGATATACAGTGTGTGTACTGGATTTGGTATTTGAATTTTGAAGAGGTTTTAGCCCACATTTTCAGGCCATAGTTTAAATATAGAAAAAAGGAGACATAGGCACTGAAAAAAATGGAAGATTGCATGAGTATAGGAAAGTGAAAATAAAGTTATTTATTTTTTCCTTTTCCTGAGCTTTTAAAGCAATGTTACTTTTGCATTTTTTACAGACTTTAGATTACAGTGTGGTAAAGTGAAGTCTGTGGCTGACTGGCATCTTTTTAAATATATAATCGCCAAACTTAAGGGGCATGGTAGCGTGGCAAGAGCAGTTCCTGGGCATGATGTGGGAGCGGATGGCCCTACACTAAGTGCACAGGTGTAGCAAGTGAGCCCTGAAGAGGAGTGTGTAGCTGACACTCAGAGGGGTGGTTGGAATGGGTCACTCCGGCTGAGCTGCAATGAGGAGCGGGAGTGACTGGGAGTTTAGACAGCTCGGCGTGGAAGACTGGAAAGGCAGCAGGGGTTGATGAGGCTTGGGGATACACGAGAGCCGTTGGGGACCCAAGACAAGGTCCGGATAGGGAGCCTTTCCGTAGCCATGGGATGGCAGGGACCTGGACCTGAGGAAGGTCAGCTGTGTCTGCTGTTAAGGTAACTCCTCTGCTGCAAGGCCCATATGGGATAAGAAGAGGAGCTGCCAGTGAGAAAGAAAGCACCGGGCTTTTTAGTAAAGACAGTTTCCTGCCAGCAGATTTTAACCTCGTTTGTAATGTATTTATTTATTATGATTTTAACCTCCAACTGTCCAACCTGTTTATAGGTTATTATTATTTATTTATGAATTATGAAGCACTGCACTTTCTTTTTGAACACTTGTTTTGGATTGTTTTTAATAAAAGCACTGAACACTTTTGCACCTTCCCTTTGCTTCATGTGGTATCCTCATTTGTACAGCTCATCCCGGTCATGACTATTAATAGTCTCGGGTTCAAGAAGCTCCCAAATGAGAAGAAGGAGCATGTAGCTGGACCTGCACCATCACATGCAGGTAATAAATAGTGAGCGCAACAAACAGAAGACCGAATTACAACTAGAACATCACAGCAGCGTGCCACAAGTGTCAAGCTGTTACAATGAATGCCCAAGAGCAAAGTTTGAGTGTTGACACCAGTCCAATGATGAAAATAAGACTTACAGAACTGCTTTGTCACCTATCACTTTGTAGACATGTCCACAAAGTGGAACAAAGACAATGACAGAAGACAAAGAAACAAGGAAAAATACTAAAGACAGAGAAGAAACAAAGACAAAGGATTAAAACAAAGACATGAAGAAGAACTGAAATGACAACTTTTCAGTTTAAAAGTGAGTAACAAGTCCACAATATGACAAGAGGTTTTAACCCAATCCATTTAACATAAAGTTTTACCATCTTACCTAACCAACATTTTTTTTCGGTAAATTCAGGTTAAAGTGTAAGGATCTCTGAGAAAAAATTAAGATCTTTAACATTGGTTTCATTATGCCTTTTACATTTATATCAATATTCACCTTTCAATATTAATGGGAAACACTCTTCTTAGCAAAGAACATGCAGATAAATAACTAAAATAATATACAGTTTGAGTAAGTAAAATATATACATGGACTTTGCTCTTACCATCATTATTATTATTCCCATGCAGTTCTTGAGGATTCACGTAAGACTTACTACATTGTGGTAGCACATTTTCTACTTCAACATCTGTATCACTGTCATCATTTGTATTAGGGCTATAAGGCACTCCAACCAAACTGGTTCTCCTAGAATCACCCTCTTCTTGTGTTGGCAATGTATCATCTCCTTCCAAAACTGGTTCTTCTTCACTGTCAGTATCACTGTCAATATGGAACATGTTCAACACACCTGGGGCTGATGCATTTACAGGGGACTGCAACTGAGATAAACTGTTATCCACAGCCTCACTTACACACAGATCTGAAGATTTTGCTAATAATTTATTATTGCTCTTTTCAACTTTATTGTCCTGGCAAAAGTGGGTCAGGCCTTGAGTTACAGAAACACTTGTAGGTGCTATCTGATCTAAACAAGAAGAACTTTGACAATCAGTACTTTTTATTACAGTCTGCCTTTCATCTCCAACATCAGTGACACTGTGAACATTAAAATTAATATTTTGTATTGAAGAAGGTAAGGATGTGGGAACTTGTCGTTCATGGCCAAGTTCCATGGAGGACAAAGCTTCAGTACACAAAGCTTGTTGAGTGGTATTCTCCACTTCATCTTCACAGTCAGTATCACTATCTAACTGAAATGTTTGCAGTTCTGTGGAGACAGAACTACTTACTGGCACGTCTTGTTTGTTAGTTTGAGGTACCATTTCTGATGACTTAACATTGCAAGGTCTTTGCACAAGAAATGCTGATTGGTCTTCAATATCTATGCTGTTCTCAAAGTGGGATGCAACTTGACTTCTTTGGTCTACAGCTGATGTAGTTATAGAAGGTTGTTGATCATTAAAAACATCATCTTGGAGTGTTGCTTTTATTTTAGCATCATAAATTCCCCTTGCGGAATCATCACCTTCACATTCTTCTTCTGTATCATTCTCAAGAGTGAAGGTACTTAGTGGTACAAGGTCAGCAGTAGGTTTGCTCTCAGAATTTGTGTTTTTAGTTGCAGCATCTGCCCCAACCTTAGCTTCAGCTCTAGAATTAGAAAGACAAGGGGAAGATAGCTCTAAATGTTGCTTTGAAAGCAGCTGCTTTTCATCTTCCCAGGCTTCAATTTGATTTATAAGATTTGGCTTTTCATTTCCCTCTTCATTCTCAGCCACAGAAGAACTCCTCTTGTAATCTACTGCAGAAGGCTTAAACTGAGATTTTTTTTCAACCCCTAAACTAACACATACACTTCTACTGCAATTATCTTCTATTGGATTCATATCAAAGGGGACCACACTTGAACTATGACCCATTGCCTTTACATTTTTAGCTTCTTTGACTTCTGCGACACTGATGTTTGAATTTTGCTCACTAAGGACTTTGTCATCTACATCTGTGTCACTGGTTTCACTTTCTTCAACTTCAACTACTTCATCTAGGCTTTCTTTGGAGTTGTGCTGCTCTAATGATTTTTTAATGCTTTTGTTTATCGTGGATTTGCCTTTTAAGCAAAGTGCTGAATTCTCAATTTCTGATTCTTCACTTGCAAATGATGCTATACTTGGAACAGATTTTTTTGATTGACTGACAAGAGGTTCTTCTTCTAAATCAGTATTACTATCGTAATGGAATTGTTTTCTTTGCAAATCTGGTCCAGAGCCTGGTGTAATAGAGCTTTCATCTTCACTGTAAAATAAAGACAATTAAAAACAGTTATGTATAAGCACCTGCCACAAATTTAAAAGACAAAATAAAATCATTGTCATTTCTGTATTGTTTAAAAACCATTAGAAAGTTTTTCATTGTGTTATACAATAAAATTACCTAATATTTATCAAAAATAAAATCTACTACATATAACTTAACCATAAAAAAGTGCAGAAAAGTTTTACAGATAGTTTGAATAAAATACAACTCAAAACAGAATGATTCCATAATCTCTATGCTAATTCTGGAGAAAAACAATGAAGCCAATGAGCTGTCAAGCCCTCCAAGAGCAATAAAAGTGTGTTATGATTTCAATATTATACAAACAACAAAAACACATTTCTTTGTTACATTACCACTAGGATTGTAAATGGAGAGGGGAAAAATAGGTAAGGTTAAATAAAAAAAAATTTAAAAACTCTTCCTGAAAGTTAGAACTGAAATTATCAAAACATTGAGAATGTAAAATTATAAAAAATATATGGATACAGACGCTGAAAGTTGCTTACTCAAGTCAAGGAAGATGCATCATAACATCAACACTTCTCTTTTTTCAAATCTAAGAACTGTGCAAGAAGGAGACTTGAAAGTGAGCAATTGTGAAGTATGAAGGTTTTATCATGCTATAAGGATCATTCTGGTCAGTAGTGACTAAAACACTGCCAGAAATTGCAAGGAAAAAAGAGAAAGTGAATATTCACCTTGTAACAGGACAATTTTGGACAAAGAACTGCACAGCACTGCACTACACTGGAATGGTTCATGGAAAATAAGAAAAATGTGCCTAAGTGCCTGAGTCAGTGTTATTATCTTAACTTTAATGAGAAAGAGGGAGAGAACTAATGCAATACTGATCAGAACTAATTGGTCAAAGCTCTCTAAAGAAAAAGAGAAAAACTGGAAAGTTAATAGCCCTTACTAGGATTAAAGCATTACGTATATCAAAAGGTGTTTTCTATAAATCTTATTGGGTCTGTATAATTACAAATGCAGAATATATGGATTTCTATTTTTACAAGTAAGCCCGCGATTCGCTAGCGAATCGGAAATCTAAGACTGGCAATCATTTTCTGTTCCGTCCGATATTTGGATGGATGACATATCATGGAGGGTGGGTGCGTCTGGGGAAATGTCATTTAATTAAATAAGCATATCTGTACTAAAGCGGTTTCGTTTTGTGGAGACGTGATTCCGTTGCCTTTGCTGACACCGACTGCTGGCAGAGTGGAGCACAGCAAGTTTAGTTTTCAGGTTGTGGTGTTCGTGTGCCAGCCACCGAGTCTGGGAAGCTGCTGGGTTAGAGTCTGTGATCGTTATGTGATCTATATTACTGGCACAGTGGATTAGAGCAAGTGTAGCTCACAGGTTGTGTTGTTTGGGCACCACCTACTGACACTGGGAAGCTGCTGCGTTTTGGGAAGCCGCTGCATTTGACTCTGGGGAGGGCGCCACAGCGCATTACGTTGTGTTATTTGGGCACCACCTACTGACTCTGGGAAGCCGCCGCGTTTTGGGAAGTCTCTGCGTTTGACTCTGGACTCTGGGGCAGGCGCCACAAGGATATGACCGTTATGTGATCTATATTAATGGCACAGTGGATTAGAGCAAGTCTAGTTTACAGGTGGTGTTGTTTGGGAGCTTACAGGTTGTGTTGTTTGGGCGCCACCTACTGAGTCTGGGAATTCGCAGCGTTTTGTGAAGCCGCTGCGTTTGACTGTACAGGTTGTGTTGTTTGGGCGCCACCTACTGACTCTGGGAAGCCGCAGTGTTTTGGGAAGCCGCTGCGTTTGACTCTGGGGCGGGCGCCACGGCGCAGTATGTTGTGTTATTTGGGCGCCACCTACTGACTCTGGGAAGCCGCCGCGTTTTCGAAAGCCGCTGCGTTTCACTCTGGACCCTGGGGCGGGCGCCAAGGCCGCAGTGTGCATGCGCCTCGGTGCGTCCGCCGTACATATATTAACTGTGGTTTAGTAATATAGATAAACACACACACACACATTTCTAATTTAGCCTAAATGTTTCCTGTTTAATCATATTTTATAGCTTACAGTTTGTTTCACATAGTTGATATATGGCTGTTTACCTTAATGGCTGTTATGATTGCCGTTTGAATGTAATAAAAATTCTTGGAACCCTACTGTGGAACCATGTGCCACTGCATCACTGTCAAAGTTTCCCATCAATCCTATAGCATCATCAGATTAAAACACAATCTCTTTACTATCATAAAACTTCACAACAGAGTGTGGATAATATAATAATGTTTTATAGAATTCATAGGAAAGCCTGGGTGAGCATTTGACCTAGGTTATAAAGTCTTTCTAGTCATAAAATACTAACCTGCACCTCCTCCACTGCAGTCTGGCCATATAAAACAATACATTTGTGATGCTACTACATCACTATTTATAGGATAAAGAAGTAATGGTTTTAATAATTTTTATGTTACTCTGAATGCATTATTTTCTGATAGTTTGTTTTCCTAATTATTGTTTTATTTCAATAATACAAGGGTCATGCAAAAAGTTTCCACACTTTTTTATTTTGTTGGAAACAGTGAAGGCCTGAGGAGTAGTCGTTGGGCATGTCTAAGAGTGTCATGTGACTAGTTTTGTCTGGCAAGCCAATTGCCCTTGCAGTTTAGTATAAGAATTGTCACCCTGTGGTGAAGATGGCTGCAAAACTTATAAATTGCACCAAACAGGAACAGCATTCTGTCATACGCTTTTTGTGAGCAGAATGTGTGCCAGGAGCACAAATTCATTCCTGCATGTGTGCTCAGTATGGTGATAAAGTTCTCTCTCGCAGAGTTGTCTATGAGTGGATTGAAATGTTCAAAAATGCTTGTACTAATGTGACAGATGCAGCGCTCCGGACATCCAGTTACAGCCATGACCACAAGGAATGAAGAAATAACCCTGATGTGAAAGTAGCGGTATATCAGTGGCTACACGCTCAACCAAAAACATTTTTTACAGATGGCATTAAAAAGCTGGTAAGACGCTGGGAAAATTGAATTGCAAATCAGGGTAACTATGTAGAAAAGTAATGAAATTTAATTCTTAATAAAATAGACTTAAAAATAGTGCGGAAACTTTTTGGGCGTACCTCATATGTTATTAGCAAAGATAATCATTATAATTCATTAGGGACATTACACTGTAACATTTGTAATGTGCTTTAGCTGTATTACAATTAATTACCACTTCCAAGGTAATTCGTTTATCTTGACTAATCTATCTCTGCTTTTAACCCCTTCCGAATTGCCACTCCTGTGCTTGGTCATGATAATTGTTTAATAAAATCTTCCATAAAAGTGCACAACATAAATACTGTAATAACCAATCTTAATGCACATAAAAAATCTAGGCAATACGGCATAAACACCAATAATTTAATTAAAGTTACTACTTTAGATGAACAATGTATTAAAACTATAAAAACATATCATAGATTAAACAAAAAATACACGCAGAGCGGCGCTAATAAAAATAACTTAATTCCTGTTCCATATATCAATAATGCACATAGTATTCATCTCTGCTCCTCCGAAACATTGAATATGGCTCTATTAAATGTTAGAGCTTTAACTAACAAGACGTTTTTTATCAACGATCTTATTAGTGATAAAAAAATAGATTTTATTGCACTAAGTGAAACGTGGCTTAGCTCAGATGGCGCAGCTGTTTTAATCGAATCTGCGCCTCCGGATTACAGTTTTACTCGTGCTGATCGCCAAGGAAAGAGAGGTGGAGGGCTAGCAAACATTTACTCAAGCAGGTTAAAATGTAAAATTATCAGTTTTGGTAAATTCAAGTCTTTTGAGTATCTCGCCATTATTATTCAGGGAGATTCTCACGTTCTAGTATTATCCGTGTATAGACCTCCAAAATTCAACGCGTCTTTCTTTGAGGAATTCTCTGACTTGATGTCAATCTTAATGACGAACTATGACACACTCTTAATAGTCGGCGACTTTAATTTTCATATAGATAATCAATGTGACCAGAAAGTAAAAGAATTTATGAACCTCCTGGACTCTTTTGATTTGAGACAGCTCGTTAATCAGCCTACACATAAAGCAGGTCATACGTTAGACTTAGTAATTACTAAAGGACTAAAAGTTGATATAAAGCAGGTCATTGATACGGGTCTATCAGACCATTTTCTTCTACTCTTTAATATAGAAATAATGATAGAAAACACTCATGAGAAGCATATTGTTAAAAAACGCTTCTTTGACTCATCAGCAGCTTTAAAACTTTCAAACATTCTAACCAATCAGTCCGTTTATAGTGCCAACTATAATAGCGAGGTGAATGTAAATAGTAAGGTGGAAAGATTTAATACTAAAGTGAGGGCTGCTGTTGACTTAGTTGCACCTGAAAAGACAGTTAAAAAATCTTCTAGCATTGTTATACCATGGAAGACCCAAAGAGTGAATTTCCCATCGGGATTAATAAAGTATCTATCTATCTATCTAAGAGTGTCTGATTTAAAGAGAACATGCCGTAGAGCTGAGCGTAAATGGAGAAAAACTAAACTAACTATTGACTATGAAATATTAAAAGTTAAAATAACAGAATACAATAACACAGTCCGTCTTGAGAGGCGCTGCTATTTCTCTAAGATTATAAATAACAATGCTAGTAATCCCAGAGTCTTATTCTCAACAATTGATCATCTGTTAAACCCAGGTAACTCAAAGGAATGCCTCCTAAGTACTTCCAGTAAAACCTGTGAGGCTATCACTGTATTTTTCAATCAAAAAATTAATGATATTAGAAATAACATAGTATATCTCCCCAACACTAAGGATCCTCCTAAACCCCAGTACCCCATAATAAGCAAATTAAAGTCTTTCACTAGGATAGATTTACCTGATTTACATAAAATAATTTCTCAAATGAAACCCTCCACCTGTGCCCTTGACCCAATACCAACAAATTTTTTCAAAGAAGTATCGGGTGTGCTTAGTGATAATGTTCTTGACATAGTAAATTCGTCATTAGATACGGGGGTCTTCCCAGACTGTCTTAAGACTGCGGTAGTTAAACCCCTACTTAAGAAAAATAATCTCGATCCCTCTGCTCTTGAAAATTATAGACCCATCTCTAACCTGCCTTTCTTAAGTAAAATTCTAGAGAAGGCAGTCATTATACAGTTAAATGAGCACCTCAATAAACATGCTATTCTTGATAAATTTCAGTCAGGTTTTAGAACAAATCACAGCACAGAAACTGCACTCGTTAAAGTAGTAAATGACTTGAGGGTAAATGCAGACAGAGGCCATTTATCTGTTCTCATCCTCTTAGATCTGAGTGCCGCATTTGACACCATTGATCATAATATTCTTAAGAATCGCCTTAATCAATGGGTGGGCATCTCTGGCAGTGTCTTAAATTGGTTTGAATCCTACCTGGCAGGGAGAAAATTCTTTGTTAGTTGTGGTAATTATAACTCAAAGACACATGATATTCTATATGGTGTTCCACAAGGCTCTATCCTGGGTCCACTGCTCTTCTCAATCTACATGCTTCCATTAGGTCAGATTATCTCAGGGCACAACGTGAGCTACCACAGCTATGCTGATGACACACAGCTGTGTTTATCAATAGTACCTGATGACCCCAAATCTCTTGATTCGCTAACACAATGTCTAACTTGTATCTCAGAATGGATGAATAGTAACTTTCTCAAATTAAATAAAGAAAAAAAACGAAATCTTAGTGATTGGCAATAATGGATACAATGAGGCTATTAGAAATAAACTGGATGCATTAGGATTAAAAGTCAAATCGGAGGTAAAAAGCTTAGGGGTAACCGTTGATTGTAATCTGAATTTTAAATCGCATATTAATCAGATCACTAGGACAGCATTTTTTCACCTCAGAAACATAGCAAAAGTTAGACCTCTTATATCATCGAAAGATGCAGAGAAATTAGTTCATGCGTTTGTTTTCAGTCGGCTAGATTACTGTAACGCACTCCTCTCAGGACTACCCAAAAAAGACATCAATCGTTTGCAACTAGTGCAGAATGCAGCTGCTAGAATCCTTACCAGGAAAAGAAAATCCGAACACATTTCTCCAGTTTTGATGTCACTACACTGGTTACCTGTGTCATTCAGAATTGACTTTAAAATTCTGCTTATGGTTTATAAAGCTTTAAATAATCTCGCCCCGGCTTATATATCGGAATGTCTGACACCTTATATTCCAAATCGTAACCTCAGATCCTCAACTGAGTGTCTCCTTAGAATTCCAAGAGCAAAACTTAAAAGAAGTGGTGAAGCGGCCTTCTGCTGTTATGCACCTAAAATCTGGAATAGCCTGCCAGTAGGAATTCGCCAGGCTAATACAGTGGAGCACTTTAAAAAACTACTGAAAACACATTATTTTAACATGGCCTTCTCATAACTTCACTGTAATTTAATCCTGATACTCTGTATATCTAATTCATTATAATAACTATTCATTCAAAATCTGTACTAACCCCTACTCTCTCTTCTGTTTCCTTTTCCGGTGTCCTGTTGGTGGTGGCGTGCGCCACCACCATCTACCCAAAGCACCATGATGTTCCAACAATGATGGATGGATTAAAAGCCAGAAATCTGTATGACCATCAGCATCAAGTGACTCCGTGAAAAACCCGAACTACAAAGAGGACTATTTCATTTATGTTAGGTAGAATGCCCAAAGGGGACTGGGCGGTCTCGTGGCCTGGAACCCCTACAGATTTTATTTTTTTCTCCAGCCTTCTGGAGTTTTTTTTTTGTTTTTTCTGTCCACCCTGGCCATCGGACCTTACTCCTTTCTATGTTAATTAATGTTGTCTTATTTTAATTTCTTATTTTGTCTTTTATTTTTCTTCTCTCCATTATGTAAAGCACTTTGAGCTACTTTTTGTATGAAAATGTGCTATATAAATAAATGTTGTTGTTGTTGTTGTTAAGTTTTTGTGAAAGATGTTGTGCAAAATACTTAAAGTAATAAGCATGTCTCAGTAATTTATTACTAAGCTATTTACAACAACTCTCAACTTGTTAAGATATTTTGTCTATCATATGCTTAAAAACTTGCTTTCTGTGGTATATTAAAATGTCTTTGTGGAAGTGCTGCCAGCCTGCTTCAAATTGAGTGGCTATCTCTATTGCAGTGTTCTCAGTTTACCCTTGGTTGTGAGTGCACAAATTTAGAGTTATTAAATTTAGAGCTCCATATCCTCAGTATTAAAACATGGACATTCCTTTAAATTTTTTTTTTTTTTAATGGTGTAGTTGCACTTCCAGGTACAAAAAGCCCAGTATTATTTGCAGAGTATTTAAAAAAAAAAAAAAAGCAGATCAACATCAGGAATCTGTCAATAACTAAACACTTCTCTGACCATAACTGGACTAAGCAGCACCCTGATCTTCACTCACCTCTGATAATGACTGCCTGATGGCATTAAATTTGAAAAGGCCACCAAAGAAGCATAGTGTGTGCTCCTTTCAATTTATGAAAAAGAAGCCGGCAGTATGCTACCCATTTCCAATAACCACAGACTCCTAGTGCAGGAAGAACAAGTATACAGATAATCATTTTGTTTCAGTTGTTTGCCAGCCTTGTAATGTTCCAGGTGCACAGAGTTTAGTTGCACTGCTAGTAGACAAAGCAACAGTCTTATGTTCAAATCATGCAGTATGTATAGCCGGTATGTTCTTACCACGTTATTGTAGTATGTTCTTTTACATCGATGGCAATAGACAGTATGCCTGATGACTCAATTTTCAATTTAGCCAGTCTATACTAATAGAGTTTCTTTGTAGCGGGTTAGTGCAAGACTCTCAGTTTACTTAATGTTTTAATCTATATTGCCATATTTTGTCTGATGATGATGATGTCAGAGAGTATCACACTGATGTAATGCAAATCAATATAGGCCATGCACTGGCATCCCACTGTTTGATTGATTTACTTTGTGATACAAACTGAGTTTGAACTTGCATCCTGACTAGTTATTAACAAAAGAGGGACAGATAGTATTTGCAAGGGAAGTTAATGCTAATGATTGGGTGGTCTGCATGTCAATAAAGAAAATTCAGATAAGGTATCACCAAAATATTCATGTTATAAATATCACTGGTGATAAAAAGAATTCTGAAAAAGGTAAAATCCAACATTAATATTATGTATACAGACATGCTCATTTTATAAAAAAAAACAAAAAATTTTTGAATCACAATCTGATTATTTATGTGGTTACCTACCAGGTAACACTTGTCATTGGTTGGCCAGTCAACAAACATCCACCACGTCCTCTCTGTTGCGAGAAGCAGCAGATGTGTGATACAGTACCAGAGAGGTCGTGGCGGATGATGCCGACTGGCTGACCAACCATAATCATTATAATCATTACCTGGTAGGTAACCACCTAAATAATCAGATTGCAATTCAGAACTAAGAATTTAATACTGCACTCCGATATACAGATAAATTTATTAGTGTATGACATCATCTGCTTTCATATTAGTTCCTCAAAATTTCTACGAGATCAGTAGACAATGGAATCAAATGTGTAGCTACCTCATTGATGGTGTTACTTGCAGCTTTTTTCAGTAAGTAGAATCTTAAAACATACACACAAAGTAGTATGCAACCCCTGCATTATTAAGAAAAAACAAATAAACAAATAGATGTATAAATATATCTAATATTTTATGTAAAGGCTTTGCACAAGCACGCTAGCATTCTGTTGTATACCTGAATTATGTAGTGTATCAGTGATTGGGCTACCATTGGCTCACACGAAAATGGCTACATACTTTTGATTGGAAGTCGAGAGTTTCTAAGTTACTATATTACTTCTTTAATATTTTTTCAGAACTAATATAATGTCTGATTTCATTTTTGTACTTCAACAAAACTGATACAGGCTCAAGCCCCCATGACCCTGAAATGCTCTGAGTAGATTTGAAAATGGATTGATGGGCACAATGTATAAATATAAATATAAATAAAACTGAACAATACTATTTTTGCTGGTGTATTATGTGATGAGGCTTTTTCTTTCATTTTCAGATGTTAATGTAAAGTTGTGCTAACCTTGGTAAATACCAAGTGACTACAGTATACTTTCAAATCAAGAATATAATGAGTCTAAACTTGTATGATCTGCGGTGGGTTGGCACCCTGCCCGGGATTGGTTCCTGCCTTGTGCCCTGTGTTGGCTGGGATTGGCTCCAACAGACCCCCGTGACCCTGTGTTCGGATTCAGCGGGTTGGAAAATGGATGGATGGATGGATGGATGGATAAACTTGTATGATTATCAAATAAAAATGCAATTTCATTTAACAATAGATTTCTTCTGAATAGTACCTCTCAGGAATAACAGTTACTCCAGGAGACATGAAGGTTGAATTTTTGGGATCAGACACGCTTGGAGAAGATGAATCTAAAAATGAGACAGAAAGGTGAGATTGATATTATTTTACTGAAATTGTATCGCATAATAATCCTTACTAGTGTATGTGAAAATTAATATTCAGAGAATGAGCAATATTATTGTTGTTTACTTTATCCTATACATTCTGAAATGGCCTGTTCGGCTAACCTAGTAAGTGAAGCATATTATGAGTGAATTCCTATTAAATTCCTAAAGACTAGAAGTTCACAAACTTTTGTTCAATTATATTAAAAAAAAAAAAAAAAAAATGACTGGACATATCCTAATGAGAAAAAGGACAGTTTGCTTAACTTGTATCACAAGCGAATTAAAGAACGTTACTATTAAAACAAAATTGAGCAACATATACAGTATCTAATCAAAATTGGATTAAATTGGGGAAATCATTTTTAACAGACATAAAATTTCATAAGCAAGAAAATAAAATTGATCAGAGAAGCACAAAAGATCTTTTATTAATCATGATTTTCAGGAATGGAGAACTGTGTTTGGAACCAGGTAGTGATTAGGCAAACAGAAAATTTGATTGACTTTACTTGTTTAGACAATTTAAACTTTTTTGATTCAGCTCCAGAAACACTCATGAGCAAAAACTTGTGCCTAAACCAAACTGAGCCAGAAATGTACTCAAGAAAATCAGATGATAACATACAAAAACTGACTTGTTAAAAATGTGGCTATTACTTTGGAAAAGTTTAAGATTAAGTACTGAACTGAACACATGGTCTGTGCCATCATTGCTAAAAATGGTGTAAGACTATTATTTCTATTATTACTTATATTTTAAATTCAAATCTTTTTCTTTGTTTTTAATTCATGTGCTTTAATAAATAAGTTAAAACTCTTTAAATATTTATTTGGTCAAGATTTTTAAAATTTTCTGGTCTCAGAGGTCCAGTTGGGGGAACAAGGTCAACTTAGGGGTTTCATTGAAGGCTTAAGCAGAGTAGCAGAATGTTAAATGCTGTGAGACACTGGCTGGCATCAGGTAACCAAACCTATTAAAGTCTCAACTTCAGAAGCAAGGACCAGAGACCTGTAACAGGCAGGGTGAATCTTATGGACCCTAAGGTCACCATTGCCCTCATCTCTCTCACCCTTTAGCCTGTTAGAGACAGATAATATGTGACACCAGGCCCCACTGTAGTCTTTGCAAAGCAAAAATTCAGCAAATACCAATTCAGTAACAGGGTGAGTGGGTAACAGTAAAACTGGATTCTAAGACAAGACAATTTAGCCCTTTAGGACCTGGACTTTCACCAGTTCAAACCCAGAACAAACATTCAGCACTCAGCAGCATATTTTGCAAGGCTGAAAACAAGAAAGTGCTCAAAACTGGCACATTCAAAGTGGGAATGCAATTCATGATCAAAATAAAACAGAGTGGGAGAAAGAGACACAGACACAAAAAGATACAGAAAAATAATAAAACTGTTCATTTTATCAGGTGCCATAAAAAAAAAAAAAAAAATCAAAGTCCTATGTCAAGCAATCAATTATCATTTAAAAAAGTAAAAATGCAATGATACCATCAAACAATAAGTGTAAAAATAGGTGAAAACAAACAAGAAAGAAAACAAAACAATCCAATTATTTTCCCTTCTGACATTTTCCAAGGAGAAGAGATCTCTAAAAGAAAGAAACTACACATAAAAATAAAAATAAAGCAACGACTACAAGGTCACCATACCACCCGAAATCTACATCCATTTTATAGGGGTTATCTAAGGAATTAACTGCAGGGACTATACTGCCTTCTTTCCAACAGAAGGATCATAACATTACTAGATCTAGAAGATGAGATGATAAAAACACAGAAGAACGACCTCTAATGTTTGCCACGCTGATTTATTTGTCTGCAAGATTTTCACAGCCAATTCCAGCCTTTCTCCAGTACCTTCCAATTGAATTACACATATCAATGTTGCGTGCTTCCATCAAGAAGGATCTCCCTATATTACAGGGTTTAGACACACGCACGGTTCATGTGCAATATCAAGTAGTTTTTCATTTACATCCATCCAGTATTATTATTTTTTCTGTTATTTTAATTAAAGGGGCTAAAAACCCAGGAATATTTTGTTAAATTTCATTTCAGCAGGACTAGTACTGTATGAGGTTAACTCCAACACACCAGCCATGTAAATGGAACCTTCCAAAGGAAAAGGATGTGCGTATCTGAGTGTGCACATTATGTAATAACCATTGAGAGAGCATGCTGGTGATTGATACCTTGTGCATGTTTTGTTTTGGGCTGGAATAAACAAACATACTTGGACAAAACCTTTTGTGATCTCTGTCTTCAACTAAATCACAACACAGAGGGCAATATATTCCATAAATTAGCAATGATTGCAGGGAAGGAACAGCATTAGAATCAACTCAGAGAATGTATCATGAAATATGTGACCCACTACCGTTGTAAACAACAGGAACCCGCAACCCGCCATTGGCAGTGGTTGAGAAACACCGCTCTAAAGAATGAAAGAAATTTTTTATACAATTTTTAGCAAGCCATAAATTGGCACACACACAATTGAGGACCAACTGTTTTAGATGTTAATGCTATCAAACACCATATAACAATTCCTAAAAATTTCATGCATCTATCATTAACAGTTCAAAAGGTATAACCAATGGTCGACTTATTGTCATAATCACACAATGGATCTAACCATTACTTACAGAGACGAGACTAAAAATTTCTGATCACTACTTAAATATTTGTTTTGTTTCTGCCCTTACCAATACAATCACAATTTAAAACAAGGGCAGTGCAACATCACAATTTTAAATCTACATCAAAAGATCAAGTGACATCTAATTATAATGTGACTTTAAAAGAGGCTTTAATAGGGTGGTTCCCCTTAAAACAAAAGAGCTTAAAGCACATTGAAACTCACCCTGGTTAAGTGAAGAGTACTCATGCTGCTAAATTAGAGTGACAAAAACTTTTGAGAGTAGGTGGGGGAACAACAAAGCTGCCGGTCTCCAGTAATGCATAAACAAACAGTGCTACAGAGTGTAAAAAAAAATCTCCTTTTTTGGCCCACTCTGATTACTCTTCTAAATTACTAGATGACAACAAAAACAATCCTTGTGACTGTTTACAATAGCTGCGGTGGGTTGACACCCTGCCTGGGATTTGTTCCTGCCTTGTGCCCTGTGTTGGCTGGGATTGGCTCCAGCGGACCCCCGTGACCTTGTTTTCAGAATCAGCGGGTTGGAAAATGGATGGGTGGATGTTTACAATAGCTGCTGATCTAACAAATGGGAATACTGAACCGCAATACAAAATAACTAACTATGATGAAGGAAATTCCGCAATAAATATGTTGTTAGATTTAAGTGCAGCATTTTGACACCATTGACCATTCTATTCTATTCTATTACACAGGCTGGAGAATTAAATTGGGCTCTCAGGGATTTCCTTGTGTAGTTTAGTTTATATTTATTAATTTCTGTGAAAATAAAAATATGCTGAGAGTACTCCACCACTGTACACCGAAGTTAAATATAGTGCCTAGGGAATTCATTCCCAGAATGGGGTTAATCCATTCCCGGGAACTCGGGAATCCCGGGGATGACACAGTGCACGGCATCTCACATGTGAACGGTTTTAGAACGACCGACACTTATTTTTAATAAAACTACTGCAATATGTTGACACAAATAAAAGACTAACCTTATCTACAAGCAGTTCATGCTGTCATATAAGTACATGTATCTTTAGTTGCGGTAATAAGAGCGTAGAAAGCACAACGTGTCCAGCGTGTGGTTGTCCAGGCGAGAGCGCACCTTCGTGCAGAGTACACCAGCCGCTGAGAAAGCACACTCTGCCTCCACTGTAGTAGGTGGCACAGTCATCAGATACTGATTGACTTGTTCTAAACAACGCCCACGCTTGCCGCTGCTCTGAAACACCGCCATTTCAGCTTTTACTGATGCATCCAGTTTCTTGTCATCATTCTGTGATGGCAAGTTTCTTGGCACAGATAATGCAGTTGCAACAGACTGACGCATTGCAATTTCAAGTTGCTGTTCAAAGCTGTTGCCCGATGAAGTGCAAGCTGCAGCAATGGGGCCACCTTAATTATTTTCAACTATAACTCTTATTTCTTGATCGATTTTTACACTTTTACACGCTATATATGCAAGCTTGAACGTTCCCGTTTTCTCGGGAATTATAGCAGTTTCATGGATTCCCTAATAGTGTCCCAGGGTACTCACAACTTTACCATTTTCAATTTACATGCTTCCATTGGCAGTGTAGGACAAAGTGGTCATTGTCCATTCTGCTAGGCTTTAGAAGCACAACAGGCCTGTTAAGAAAGCAGATTTAACAGGAATCCAGCTGCTCCTTCCTTCACTTGTATTCCAAGCTAAGTGAATGAACTGCTGCCTGTACCAGAATCTGCCTGTACTTCATCCGATAACAAATGTATAAATCAGATGTAGAGCGGACATCTCTTTTTAAACACATTCTATCTTAAAACTAACTAAATAAGATAAATTAGAGCGCTAAATGGCAAGTAAACAGCCAGCCTCCCTATGTTGTATGTTTGTCTGTCTAGTTCCAGGCTACTAAACACGTGGCCTTGGGTCACATTTTGCCCCCAAAAACATTTTATGTTACCCCCAGTTGTAAGAAATGTATTCTAATCTACAAATCACTTTCAGGATTTAAAAATCAGTTTTCGCTCAGAAAGGGGGCACGTTATCATTTCATGTCTTTTCAACTCAAGCAATGTCATCTTCTTTCTGTATGACAGCGCAAAGTAGACAAAGTTTACAGAGCTACTGGTGAAAACGACAAGAAAATAGAGTAACACAAAATTTCAGACAAGCATAAGACATTTAACAAAACACCTGAAGAAGATTCACATTCACTGAAATAAACAATAAATCTTTATGTCTGCTTTATTAATCTATCTATCTATCAGTGATATATAGTGGTACCAAAACATGGAAATATTCAGTGTTACCAGGAAAGCGGTCATGCTGATTTTGGAAAATCTCATTCCATTCAGAGCCAATTTAAAACAACCTAACTTGCCAGCAAAGTTTATTATGATGCAAAATAAAAGCATCATCATATAAAATAACACGGAATGTTGTAAAGGGCCACAGACTTATTAAGAACTGTTTCTTGAAGTGTAGTGAATCTCTTTTTGCCGATTTAAAAAAAAATAGGATATCATAGTTGCAATTATGATTCCAAACCTATCATATTGTACACTAGCCAAAAGAGCTGAAACAATATCCAATAATACAATACAATTTATTTTTTGTATAGCCCAAAATCACACAAGAAGTGCCGCAATGGGCTTTAACAGGCCCTGCCTCTTGACAGCCCCCCAGCCTTGACCCTCTAAGAAGACCAGAAAAAACTCCCAAAAAAAAAAAAAACACCCTTGTATTGAAAAAATGGAAGAAACCTTGGGAAAGGCAGTTCAAAGAGAGACCCCTTTCCAGGTAGGTTGGGCGTGCAGTGGGTGTCAAAAAGAAGGGGGTCAATACAATACAGTACAATACATAGAACAGAATATATCCTTAATACAGTATAAAAATAATAATCTTTTTGAGGAATTTATAAAAGACCTAAGTAACACATAACATTTTAGTCTGGCCATTGAGAAGTCAACTGATACATCAGACACAGTGCAGCTCAAGGTGTGGGTGTGCATTCATGGCGTAAGTTTTGTTGAGGAAATGCATACACTTCTCCCACTTAAAGGCCAAACAAGAGAAGGGACATTTGTTTAACTGCATTTGAATTTTTTTTAAAGTGTCCAGGACATAAAATTAACCTGAGTAAGCTGGTGTTGGTTACCGCCTAAGTTTTTCCATCAATGGTCATGAAGGAGAAGAGTCTTATAGCGTTGCTGAAAAAAGTTCCAGTCACACTCCACTATTTTGCTTAGTACTGCATTCCCCAACAAGAACAATTATGCTGCAAACTGGAAAAAGAAAATCCGAAGGTGACGACAAAAAAGGTAATTAGGATTGTAAATTGCATCCGAGGGTAATCACTAAGGCATTGACAGTTTCGATCTTTAATGGAAAAACATAAAACGCACCATCATGACCTCGTAATACATGCCAAAGTTCAATGGTTAAGCCGAGTTAGCATTTTATTAAAGTCTATTCTCACCGACTTCACTGGGCATTTAAACATACCAAATCTGAAATTACAAGGAAACAAGAAAGTTCTCCCGGTTCATATTAGTAATGTTTTAGCTTTACAAGAAAAGCTGTTTCTCTATCAAGAACAGCATCAAGAAGATGATTCTATTTATTTTGCATCCCTGAGGTAGGTAAGATGCTCAGCACTACTTTCCATCCAGCAGAGTTCACAGACTACCTTTGCTGAACTTTCAAGGGAATTTAAGGGTAATTTTAATGACCAAAAACCACTAATCCCAATGATCTGTGCAGCTGAAAATCTTCTTACTAAACAGGTTTGATGTTTCAAAAGGCAAATTTGAAAATGAGCTTATCAATCTGCAGAATAACTGTATTTTACAACAAAAGTATAAAGAGGAATCAGTTTTAATCCTCTGGATGCATAAAAAAAAATGTGAAAAAAAAAATTGACTTGTTTATTGTTGAGTTACACATGTGAAAGTGCATTTTCAGCAATGGATATTATCAAGCACAAACAGTGCAATTCCCTTACTGGTAAGCATCACACCGACTATCTGTGTGCTATAAAAACTGGAAATTAACTTGAAAATAAACTAGGTCAGTAAAACGCAAACCCAGTCTTCACATTAGACAAGTTTACAGTATGTGTTCTGTATTGTGTGAAGTATTATATTAAATGTACTATGATGGACATTCAAGTTATCATTGAAAATAACTGCAGAGCACATAAACAACTAGATACGGTATATAATTATCATAACTGAATTTTCATCAAGTAAAATATTATTTAAAAAGTTGCTTTTAGATTTGCAGTTGTATGAATAAACTGTTTCAGGCAGACAGGAGGGAATGGTAATAAACCTCCTGATTGTATTAATTTATATTTATGGAGGGACATGGAAATATTTAAATGTAACTTGCATATATTTTTTCATTATATGAAAACATTTAAGATATTAAAGTTTCAACTAACTTTCATAATTATCTTAAGTTACATTTTTACTTTACCACTTTTTTTCAGATAAATGTTATTTGATTAAAATTGTTCCTATCTAGTGATGATTACAAGAGAAATCTTACAGTAGCCAAGCTCAGAATAAAGTGCTACTTGCTACATTATTCTTTTGAATTTGTGACTGTTTATTAAACTTAAACCCAAATGGAAAGAAAATGTTTTAAGTAGATTTGCCAGTTTTAAAACACTCTAACTTAAATTGTTAGGTAAGAACTAATGCGAAAAACTTGAGGAAATATTAAAGTGTTTTGCATTGTGGCCCTTCAGTCAGGCTAATTCCTAGCTTTTGGTCCCTGAGATACATGAAGTTGAATAGCACTGGTCTAGGTTGTCTGTGTCCTGTCTTACATTACCAATGTGTATATGCAGTTATATTTCTGTAATCCTTGTTTATATAGAAACTAGGGGGCTCCGCCCCCTGCTCGCTTCGCTCGCCAACCCCTGGCGTTGGGACATGAGAAAGAGTCAGATGTATGAATTAGATATAGAATAGTGTGCAGCTTTGGATGATGCCCATAGAAATAACAAATAGAGTGTTTGTCATATATTAATGTTTTATTGGAATATTTCTTTGTATACAACATTAGCAGTAAAGATGGTGTCTTGTCCTTGAATGAGTCTTCCTTGGCATGGATTATTTATAATTTTAACTTTAACGTCAGATGAAGGCCGAACACGTGAGAAGGCAACATAAAGTTGTCCATGTCCAAAAACGGGTTCAGAGAGGTAGATGCCAACCTTGTCCATGGTTTGTCCTTGTGATTTGTTGATGGTCATGGCAAATGCAGGTTTAATGGGGAACTGTCGGCGTTTCAATGTAAAAGGTAATTCTAGCTCAGAACTTGTAAGGTCAATTCTAGGAATGAGAACAGTATTGTTAGCATGTGATCCTGTAAGAACTGTCGCTTGAATAACATTGCGTGTCATGGTGTTGACGACTAACCGTGTGACATTGGATAAACCCTGTTTTGTGTTAAGGTTTCTTAATAGCATGATTTTAAGGGCAAGGTCGTGTTGTGGTAATCCGGCAGGGTTAATAGTGTTCAAATATTCTAAGGGGAAATTTATATGTTCATTGTCGTCATCAGAGTCAACTTTGTCTGAGCTTAGAAAGATCTGTGTCTCTCCAGGAAGTAATGAAATGACTTGGTTATTAATGTGATTAACATTAATATTTTTTGGACATAATATAGTGCGTCTGTGATTGGGACCGGTATTTTGAATATTGAGTGACATGTACGACCATTTATTAACAGATTTGCTGCCACTCCGGAGGATCGCAGTCACTGTTAATATGTTTCCTTTTCTGCAGTTGAACGGTTAATAGTGCTTTATTGTAAGGAGATCCACCTATGCTGACACCTATGCTGTCTAGTGTGAAGGTGTTGACGTTCACTTTAGAATATGTGGCTTTGGGTGTCACTTCTTATGGATGTGTGTTTGTTTGTTGGGGGGGGTGGTGGTGGTGAGGATTGTTGTTGCGCGAGCGTCTTCTTTCTTTTTGTGTTCCTGTGTCTTGTTTGAATCCCCCTCTTTGTGTGTGTCCCGTCCGTTGCTTGTAGGGTCTGTGGGGTGGGCTTCGCTCGCCAACCCCTGGTGTTGGGAATGATAAAGAGCGTGATGTATGAATGAGATATAGAATAGTGTGACGGTGTAGATGATGCAAATAGAAATCAAACAATAAAGTGTGTGGCACAGTGTAAAGGTTTATTTGAAAATTTCTTTGTACACGCCGTTTAAGTGTAAAAGGTAATTCCAGCTCAGAACTTGTAAGGTCATTTAAGATGGTTATTGTTGTGATCAGAGTCAAGTTTGTCAGAGCTTAGAAAGAGTTGTGTCTCTCCAGGAAGTAATGGAATGACTTGGGTATTTATGTTTTCCACATTAATATTTTTTGGACATAATATAGTGCGTTGTGTTAAAAGGGGCATTTGGTCTAATGAGATTGCTGTTCCAAATGTCTCTGTAACTAAGTCGTCGCAGATAAAGGCTTGAGGAATTGTAATAATATGTGGCTGAAGTCCATCTGTATTGGTGAGTGTACCATCTCTCAGTTGTAATAAGCAATTGTTATGATCTGGTTCTGGACATCGTATCTTTTTTACTAACTGTATCTTTTGAAAGTAATGCCAATTGTCTGCGTATTTTAAGGTGCACTGAACAATAGCTGAGTGCATGGCATCTGGAAGAATAGCTAATCACTGTCTAAAATCTCCTCCTCATAAAAGTACCTTTCCTCCAAATCGAATATTATTATTCATAAACGTTTGTAGAAGTTTATGAATAGTGTTGAGTAAGTGACTTCATGCCATTGAACATTCATCAATAAACAACATTTTTTCAAGACGGATGTCACGTGCAGTGCCACCGTTAATGTTCATAGTGGATACCGATTTGTAGGATCTAATGCAGTTGATAAAGATTTAACTTTCAGGTACATCGTCAGTTATAAGCTTCTGTAGATATTCAGTATATGAATGTAAAGAAGGCAGTCTAATTTGACCCTTTTGACAACAACGTGTAAATGTATAACTTGTATTGCCAGTTGTTTCTTCAGGGAAGTGAACTGAATGACAATGATTGCAAATGACATTCATTAATCCGAATGAATTTTCCTGGTGTATGTTTTCCTTGTGCCGTTTGAGAGGCGCGTTGTTGCATGTGTAGTATTTGGGACGTGTTGTTTTGGAGCTGTAATCGATTTGCCTGTGCTGTGTGAGAAGCCCGTTGTAGCCTTCGCTGCCATTAACGTATGTCTGAGACGGGAGGTGTTTCGTTTTGAATCCGTGCCTGTTGCGATGCAGCACTTTGATTGATAGATTGCGTAATGTGGATCTAGGATGTAGATTTGTGCATATTTGCGTTGTTGATTTGTTTCAGGGTGCACTGTTCCAATGCGATGCAGTATTTGTGCACATATGCGAAAGCAGTATGGTCCAATGCCTTTTGGTGGCCTGATATTTACTCCGGTATATGCAAAAGCAAATGAACTATTGTAGGATCTAATGCAGTTCATAAAGTTTTTACTTTTAGGTACATCGTTAGTTAGAAGCTTTAGTTGAGCTTTGCGTTTTTGGAGTCGAGACATTTTTTCTTATGGATGTGTGGGGGGGATCGTTGTTGCGCGAGCGTTTTGTTTCTTTTTGTGTTCCTGTGTCTTGTTTGAATCCCCCTCTTTGTGTGTGTCCCGTCCCTTGCTTGTAGGGTCTGTGGGGTGGTTTTGTGTTCTTTTTTTTGGTCTTCCATGGGCTTGTTGAATCCCCCTCTTGGTGTGTGTCCCGTCCCGTCCCGTGCCTGTAGGGTGGGGGGGGGGGGGGGTGTATGGTCGTGCCTTGCTATTGTGCGCTCGTCTGTCCTTTTTTTTTTGGTGTGTTTAGTTTCGTGTGCAATGTGTTTCGTGCTTTCCCCTCGTTTGAGTACTCTTTCCCCTCGTTTGAGTACTCTTTTATGTGCCTTTTCCTTATTTTGGTGCTTGTTGAGCCTCATTTTTGTGACTCCTTTCTGTATGTGCTCACTCCTGTTTTCTGTGCTCTTGTCGGACTCTTTTTGCGCCTGCGTCTCTCGCGGACCCTCATCCGCCTCTCTCGCCCTCTTTTGTCCGCCTTTCTCGGGTCCTCAGCCGACTCTCGCGGACTGTTTGTTGCGCCGGCGCAGTACGTCTTTTTGCAGCTACGGCCCATGGCCGGATGTGCCTGCGTCCATCATCCGGTTTAGCATTCTCGGTTAGTAATATGGATTGTATTGTTCTGTTCCTTAAAACAACTATGCTTCAGTTACCTAAATATAAGTCTAAAGGTCAGAGATCTGTCTCCTTCAACAGTGAAGGGTAACATAAATAAAGAAGGAGCCTTGCTGACTTATTTGATTAATTACTGGTATTGCCAAAGGCAAAACTGATAATTAATAAACCATACGTACATTTACTGGCATCCCTCTAGTGGGGATGGTAAAACAAAACTCTTTCATACAGCAACTATCTATCTATTATAAAAAGAAATCCTGTCCCCTGTCCTGATAGTCTGCGATACGTGATCTTTCTCGGAAGGTAATTTAAAGACCCACGAGACGAAAGAGACCTACCACGGTGCGTCTCACGGGAACATAGAACAAGAGTCTTGCAAGACACACCCTACTTACAAGCAAGATCAAAAAAAAAAACAAATCAGTAGTGTAAAGGCAGTCATGCAGCACACACAGCTCCAGGGCTCTCAGCGCATATAAAGTGTATAAGGTCAATACGGTAGAAATGAATAGGGTAGAAATTAAATGAATAGGGTAGAAATGAAACGTCGACGATTAAATGAAGAATAAAGAAAAGCGTGGAGAAAAGAGACTCAAATGCGTTGGACAGAAAAAAGAGCAAAAAAGAATAATCGAGGTGCAAATTCAGAAAATAAGGAAAGTAATTATCAGCCTGGAACAAGTGGAATTGAAAAAAAAAGCACGTCCAGTCCGGCTCAGAATTAAATGACAGTGAGTAAAAGACAAAGTAGAACTTCATAGAGATGTTTACAAACGTTGACGTTCTAAACACATGCAGAGCAGGTTAGAGACTATGAAACCAGTGAAATAAGAAAGGCTCAAAAAAAACAAACAAACAAAAAAAATGGCGCTATACACGTGGAGAAAGTTAAAGGATATGAAAGTAGGAAAATTACAAAATATAAAAAAGTAAAGATCGCAGTAGCGCAAACAAACAAACTGCCTCATTTAACTATGCACCAGTCTAACTTTGGTTTTGCACAATAATTACTACACTATTGCACCTTAACACTTAATTCTACTTTACTCACATAATTTTACTTATTTATTATGTTCTACTATACTGTTATCTTTCGATCTATGACTTTTTGTTAATCTAAATGATATTCTTCTAACTTTGCACAGTTTTTGATAAGCAGATTAGGATGCATTTCACTGCGTGTTGTCCTGTGTAACTATGCATGTGACAAATAAAGAATCTTGAGAATTTCAAAAACGGAGTTTACCACACATGCATTTATTGGTTACTTTGTTAATGTATATATATTTATCTGTCTGCTTATTTAAAAACCAAAATTTACCCCAGGAGTCAAAAACGCTCTGTCTAGCCCTTGTACAAAAACCTAGACAAAAGCTGGGGTATCACCTTGGTAAACCCACGTACTTTTGGAACTGTGAGAGGAAAATAGCACTACTTTACAGACAGGAGTCCAATGCAGAACTCTACTTACTTTTGTTACTTTGTAAAAAAAAAAATTATTAAATGCTGATGATGTAGATCGTTTTATCTATGCTGAAATTCCAAACAGAGAAACCTATCCTGACCTCATTAAAAAGATTCAGCATATTGGGACTCGCAAGATTACAAATATTGTTTTTACAGAAGTTCTGAAATAAAAGTGAAACTAATGAAATAGCAACAATTCCAAGAAAAAACAAACAATCTTAAAAGTGTGTATCCGGAAAACCAAATACGGGGGTTGGCGAGCGAAGCGAGCAGGGGGCGAAGCCCCCTAGTCCTTAGAAAATTTAACATTCACATTTACTTGTATGCAGACAATACCCAGCTACACCTTTCTTTAAAACAAATTGACGTTTCTTTGATGAAAATTTAATTGTGTCAGTGATTTACAGGGGTGGATGGGTGGAAACTACTCTAAATATAGAAAACATGTTTTTGAGTGAGAGCGATGCAGACCACAACAATATTCTGTTATTTTTTAACTCAAGTGGATTAACAATCAGTTTTACTGAAGCAGTAAACGAATAAAGAGCTTTCTTTGAGACCAGAATGTATTTAACACTAGAATCCCTGAAGCCTATGAAAAAAGTTGCAATCCCAGGCCACCTTAAACTCCTTCGCACCTCCTCATCAGAGTGTTTGTCTTGCCAATGTGTCGATTGGCACTGGCAGCAGGCAGCCAGCCCACCGAGGCAGCTGAAGTCAACTCAGATGCTGAAGGTTATCTGGCAGTGAGGTGTTTGGAATTGTATAGGGTAAACAGTATATTGTTATTTGAGCGGCACATGGGGAAGACCGAAACAAGTTGTCCAAGCGTAAGGTAATGATCACCTCGATGGCCACCACTCAAGAATGATTTAAACAAAGACTAGGGGCTTTGCCTCCTGCACACTTCACTCACCAAACCCCGTGCAGGCGCTACACGCTAGCCACTTCACGGATCTGCCATTCACGTATGGGAAAGCGGATGTACAATTTAAACAGATTGTTATTTTCATGGGAATTGTTACATATGCGTAACAGACCTAACTATTTTACATTACAGCAAGTAATTAACCATAGTAAAAAATAGTAAAACATAATAAATTGAAAGAAAATTTTGTTTCATGTTGCATTATAGGTATTTGTTGTGTTTGGCTTTGAAATTAACGCACAAATACTTTTTAAACTTACACTTTTACTGTAAAACTTCAGTAAAAAAACAATATTTGGAGTTAACTTTTCGTCAATATCGCTTTGAATTTTGATTTCGTGTTTGGAGTTTCATCGTGACAACGCAACGTATAACTGCCCGTGAGTGAATATCACTTCTTTCTCTCTAATAAATAAACCGACTTTTTCGAATGTTTGTCCCTGTGATTTGTTAATTGTCATAGCATAAGCTATTTTAAAGGGAAACTGTAAACGTTTTAATGCGAATGGCATATCAAGATCTCCTTTGGTGTCTAATGTTTTCCACGGAAGATGTACTACACTACCTTTCTTGTCACCTGTTAAAAATTTACATGTCAGAATTGTTCGACCAATTTTGATCACAACTAATATTGTCCTATTGCATAGCCCATCACTCATACATAGATTACTCAATAACATTCTGATGCATCTTTCTTTCAACAGTAATTCGGGCGGTGAAACAGTGTTAATGGTTATAGATATTCTACGGGATATTGTAAGTTGATATTTTTATCTTCCGCACAGTCACCACCAACTGTTTCGGCATAGTCTATTGATACGCATTTAACCAATTTGCCATGTAACCGATCAATAGTTTTCACATTAATTCGTTTGACTTCATCGTTCCTCTGTGCTAGGATTGCCTGTGTACTCATTTCTTCTGTTGATAACCCTGCGGGATGAAATACTTCATTAAGATTTGGACATAACAAGTCTTCTTTGGTTGGGAACTTAAAGTGAGGAAAATGTAAACATTTATAAGCGCAGGAACTGTGTCTGACAAAAGCATTCATACAGAAGCTAGCTCCACTTTTATTAGCAACATTTACTGAAGCTAGAGACAATAAAATTCTACATGAAACGTTTTGCCAAGCTCTAATTACTGTGTTTCCTAAGCAAAATAAGGACTTGTTACAATGTGCATCATACAGAGAAATCTCACTTTTGAATAACGATGTAGAGATACTTTCTAAAGTCCTAGCTAGAAGGATTGAGAAAGTGCTTCCTTCAGTAATATCACAAGACCAAACTGGATTTATTAAAGGCAGACACTTAGCTTCCAATCTTTGACACCTGTTTAATGAGATATATTCACCCACAAAGTCACACACCCTGGAGATATTATTATCGTTGGATGCAGAAAAAGCATTTGATATGGTTGAATGGAACTACCTTTTTACCATATTGGAGAAATTTAGGTTTGGCCTGAACATCTGTGCATGGATCAAACTACTGTATACCTGTCCAGAAGTTTCAGTTTGTATTAACATTAGTTCAGACTACTTCTAACTAGAACGGGGTACTAGACAAGGATGTCCCTTGTCACCATTGCTGTTTGCAATTGCCATTGAACCACTGGCTGCTCAATATCAAAATGCTTATGAGATAAAGGGGATCATCAAAGAAGGACTTCAACAGAAAATTTCTCTATATGCAGATGATATGGTGCTGTACATATCTGATCCACAAAATACTGTGCCTGCAGTCCTAACAACACTTACAAAATTTCAAAAGATTTCTGGTCTCAGAATTAATTAGAACAAAAGTGTGCTCTTTCCAGTGAATTCTCAAGCACACAAAATTAGATTGGACACCTTCCCTTTTATCATCGCTGATCAGTTTAAGTACCTAGGGGAAAACATCACGAGTAAACATAAAGCTCTTTATCAAAAAAAATTTGCTGTCTGCATGGAAACAATTAAACAAGACTTGCATAGATAGTCTACCCTTCATCTCACTTTAGCTGGAAGAATTAACATTGTCAAGATGAATATCCTTCCTAAGCTTCTTTTTCTATTTCAAAACATTCCAATATACATTAATAAATAATTTTTTAAGAAATTAGATTCAACCATAACCTCATTTATTTGGAATTCAAAACATCCAAGTATCCAAAAGGCGACCCTACAAAGACCTAAGGAGGAAGGTGGCATGGCTCTACCTTTCAATTTATTACTAGGTTGCGAATATACAAGCTATAAAAACATGGACATTGACACAAATAAGTGAGCAGACACATCCTTGGTCTGCAATAGAAATAAAATCCTGCAGTACTTCTTTATATTCCTTGCTGTGTACCCCAATAAGTACAAGTCATCGCCAGTATACTAACAATCCAATAGTGCTTTACTCACTCAGAATATGCAACCAATGTAGGAAGTATTTTAAGACAGAGAAAGCTTCTATCTGTGGTACGATAACAACCTTTTTCCACCCTCTCAAACATACATAGTTTTTAATGTCTGGAAAACATCCGGGATTAAATCACTTAGAGATCTGTAATAGATAATGTCTTCGCATCTCATGAACAATTACACTCAAATTTAACTTTCCAGCAACACATTTCTTTCACTACATTCAAATTAGAAACTTTGTTCAACAAAACCTACCCAATTTCCCTCACCTCCCACCTACCTCTATACTGGAAGAAATTTTGATCAATCTTGAGGACTCAAATAGCATTTCTGTAATATATAAAAACTTTTTAAACTCCCTCCCTTTCAAAGATCCCAGAGTATACAGTGATCCCTCGCTATATCGCGCTTCGCCTTTCGCGGCTTCACTCCATCGCGGATTTTATATGTAAGCATATTTAAATATATATATCGCGGATTTTTTGCTGGTTCGTGGATTTCTGAGGACAATGGGTCTTTTAATTTCTAGTACATGCTTCCTCAGTTGGTTTGCCCAGTTGATTTCATACAAGGGACGCTATTGGCAGATGGCTGAGAAGCTACCCAGCTTACTTTTCTCTTTCTCTCTCTTGCGCTTTCTCTGATCCTGACGTAGGGGATGTGAGCAGGGGGGCTGTTCGCACACCTAGACGATAAGGACGCTCGTCTAAAAATGCTGAAAGTCACGTTGCTACCTTCTGTGCAGCTGCTTAGTAAAGCGACATGCTGCACGGTGCTTCGCATACTTAAAAGCTCGAAGGGCACGTATTGATTTTTGCATGTTTGTTTTTCTCTGTCTCTCTATCTCTCTCTCTCTCTCTCCCTGCTCCTGACAGAGGGGGTGTGAGCTGCCGCCTTCAACAGCTTTGTGCCGCGGTGCTTCGCATACTTAAAAGCCAAACAGCCCTATTGATTTGTTTGCTAGAGATTGTTTTCTCTATCTATGTGACATTCTGTGCTCCTGACACGCACTCCTTTGAAGAGGAAGATATGTTTGCATTCTTTTAAATGTGAGACAGAACTGTCATCTCTGTCTTGTCATGGAGCACAGTTTAAACTTTGTTTGCAGTGTTTGAATAACGTTCCTGTCTCTCTACAACCTCCTGTGTTTCTGCGCAAATCTGTGACCCAAGCATGACAATATAAAAATAACCATATAAACATATGGTTTCTACTTCGCGGATTTTCTTATTTCGCGGGTGGCTCTGGTACGCAACCCCCGCGATGGAGGAGGGATTACTGTAGTGGGAAAAGGATCTCTCTCTCAACATCTCAGAAAAGGAATGGCAAGGTAGCAATGCACAGAATTCACTTGAGATCCATATGCGTAAAGCAAATAATTATTCAACTTAAAATTATATATCGAGCGCATCTCATTTAAAATTGTCCAAAATGTTTCCCAGGCAAGATCCAACCTGTGAACGTTGCAACCAAGTAACAGCCTCACTGGGCCATATGTTTTGGGCGTGCACCAAATTAACATCACTTTGGACCAAATTTTTAAATGCCTTTCAGACAGCCTGGGTGTCACAATTCCACCTAATCCACTAACAGCTGTGTTTGGTGTACTACCAAATGGGCTTAAAATGGATAAGGACAAACAAAATTGTAATTGCCTTTACTACACTATTGGCACGTAGACTTACCTTGTTCAACTGCAAGAATCCTAACTCACCTCTTTTAAGTCAGTGGATAATTGATTTTATATATTTCCTAAAATTGGAAAAAAAATCAAATTCTCACTTAGAGAAACGTTTTCAAAACCTGGCAGGATCTGATAAATAACATTTTAGAATAAGCATTTAAATTGAGGAAGTGGATTCTCTCCCGTCTTTTTCTATTCTATATATCTATCTATCTTTATTTATTTACATATTTTTTACTATTATTAAAGTGCTATTCTGTTGACCTAGCTTTCTTTCTCATGGGTCGGGGTTGATTTGTTTCAAACCAGTTTTGTTCAACTTTACTTGCATGAATGGAATATTTTTTGATTTTAATAAAATAAAATATAAAAAGATGTACAGTTATGCCATACTCTTTCCATTTCTTAATTATTGATTTAATTATTGATTTAGGTTTATTTTTGTGAGTTGGGAATTTTCTTGTATCCATTCCCTGACTGATAGGTGCTTTTCATCACCTACTCATGCTGCTGCTTGAAGTGTTTGTCTTTTTTGCATGAATTAGGCCATGATACTGACTCACCAAAACCTAGATTTTCCAGATATAGGTAATATAAATCAATAGAAACCCTTTGACTGTAGACAGGTGGTCTCCATTTAACTAAATGTGCGACCTCTAAACCAACTGGCGGAACCACTGAAGATTTAGGTGCGTCACATTAAAGGGGGTGAATACTTACTGTTTTCACTATAACATTAAAGTCCTTTTCTGTTTATTAGTGTCAAAGAATCCAAAATAAATTCACTATGACTCAATGTTGTATAACAAAAAAACGTGAAATCGTCCAACGGAGTGAATACTTTTTATATGTACATTATTAACTACAGGATAACACTCAAAGCAGTAGTTTTAAACATGCATCGAGGAAGCTCATTAACATGGATTAAACAAAAAACTTACATTTGACAGAACACTAAGTGACCAACCAGTCCTATTTAGCATTGCTTGATCCACATGGACAAAGCTATAAATAAGGAGGTCCCAGCCTTACTTGTTGCAGCCCATCTGGTTTGCTCGTTGTTGTCACTGGGTCATCTACTTATGCTGAAGAAAAAAAGACTGTTGGACTGAATGGCTAACGTTACACAAAAGCTTTTGGCGTCTGAAATATTCTGTGGGGAATGCAACTAGAATGCCACTTGCCAGACTAGGCATCCAGATTCACTGTCCACACCTTCATCTTTTCTGATCAAGTGTCAGTGATAGACATGAAAGAGGACTATCGGCATCACCCATTCACTGGATATCTGATTTAAGTTAATATTTTTCAGGTTCAGTCCTTTGGGACCCCAATAATTTTTGGATTTTTAGCATTTAATCCTAAACTGAAGCAATAACTTCACTGCCATTTTTACTCATCTGCTGATTAAGAAACATTTCTTAATTAGTATTGATCCGCATCTTGAGATTACATACATTTTGTAAAAACATTATGTCCATGTTGTTTTTAAAAGAACAAGGGCAAAAAAGCAAACCACTGATGTGACATTCATCCATTTTAAAAGGAGATCTGCTTTGTGTTTTACCTTGCCTCTCGTCTTCCTCTATGGCACCATATATCCCTAGGGGTATGGATTCACCTTGGAAAGTCATCACCAAGTGCAGTTATTGACATTGAATGTTCATTTCTAGATGTAGATGTGAACTGCTGTCTTTGTTCTGTAGACAACTAGACAATAATAACTGAAAAAAGTCACACTTATCACTTCTGTTGTTTCACTTGACAAAAGCTTGTTTAAATTATTTTGCAAAGATACTCCCTGTTGCAACTGGGTTGAAAATGAATGTATGCTCCAATGAGAGAAAATATTGACCATGCATGCTTGCAATCAAGTGACAAGAACAGATGAGACATTACAGGCATCCATCCACCATCTTCCTAACATGTTTATCCCAACAAACAGTGGACTCGAGTCAGGAACAATCCCCAAGACAGGACGCCAGTCCATCCCAAGGCAAACACATATACTGATGCACTACAGCCACTTGTCACAAGCATGCCTCTGAAACATGGAAGGCACATTATACTAAATCAAAACCTTTGTTACTTCAAAGTGGGTGTATTCTGTAAGTTTTAAGGTTTCTCTTCACGGTACTCCTATTTTTTTTTTTTAATTTGCTTGTATCACTATGAAAGACAAAAAACAGAAAAGACTGAATAGTAGATTAACAGATTAAAAGTGTGTACATACTTTCAATAACTTAATAGTAATAGGGTGCTTGTTAGGTCAGTATGAATAAGACAATTCCTACAAAAACAGAATCAATAATCCATGACATTGTGAAAAATGAAACACAAACCTGATGTATATGCACTTTTTTTCTGTTTTCTTCTTTTGTCATCCTCTTCCTCAGAATCAGAGTCAGAGACAAGTGGAAGATTGTATCTTCTTAAAGTTGTTACTGGTGTCTTCTCAAATGTCAAAGGGTGTGTTACTGTATGAGTCTGCGTGTCCGGCAAGAGAGAATCATCTTCCTCTTCGTCTGCATCCACCTCTTCTTCCAATTTTATACCAACAGATTTATTGTTTGGCTGTTCTAATGTACAGCCATTATGTGATAGCAAACTACTGCAGTTGATTTCTTGTTTGCTTTTATCAGCCACTGTATTTGTTGCTGCCATAGTGTGTGAGGCATTTTCTGAGTCCTTTTGGCTCCCTCTGGGACTTTCATTGTTCAGAATGATATACTGACAGGGCACATCTGCAAACATAATCAGATCTCCATTTTGCAGATCATAATGGACTCTTGGCTTCAGCAGTTTGCGTCCTTTGCGAGTGCCATTAAGGCTGCCACAATCCCACAATAAATGTGAATCACTCTCAATTTCAATAACAGCATGGCACTTTGACACAGACCCAACAGGGACAGCCACAGTACATGTCTCCTCCCGACCTACTGTGTTTTCTCCAAGAAATAATAAAAAATCTGCAATTAAAATAAATAAGATTACATTACAGTGCACATATTATAAAACATCAAGTACACAAAAAGATTGTCAAAACAGTAGAATCCACTATGTATGCACAAAGATAAATAATAAGCAGCTATTTTGTACGTACTGTCAAATTATTTATATGTTTATTTCTATTTTATTTGTAATGTCGATATCTGATCTTCTGTATAAAATAATTAAGTGTAATCAAATTTGCAGCCTTAAGAATAGCATGTCAAAGCTTGTCATTACCTTCATTGGAAAAATAAAGTCATATGGTTCCAGGTTTTTTTTTTTGTCGCAATTATTATTTTATTAATTATTTTACTTATTATTTAGTTAATCTCCTATAGTGTTGTGAAACATTTAAAAACTATTCTAGTTAACTGTAGGGTCTGTTGGGTTTCTATTCCGTGAAAAAGCCCCCCGCAATGAAAGAGTTGGAAAATAAACTGAATTTGGTTTTACAGTAAACGAAAAAAAGGAAACAAATATAATTTAAATATCTTAGCAGTTTTGCTCCAGCCAATGATAAAACAAATGTAGATATTTGCCCGTGTGCACCTTAATTCTTTTAGGGCGGATGTTGACTTTTGTCTACAGGAGGGGTTGAGGGCACATGTCGACAAAAGTCGACATCCAGGTGTAGATGGTGACAATCAGATGTTAATGGTGACAAAACTCACTGTTACATCACAGGCATTCCCTCTCTGCTTGAAGGAATGTTAGACTCATTGACTCTGCATCTAATCCTTGCTTGTACGTGAGTTACGAAATGTAAACTAAGGCAAGATGGCATCAACATCTCACAAGGGAGCGAAGCGAGTGCAGAAAAGAAAATACTCAGCAGACGATGTTTTGTGCATTCTCGCGGAGTCGGACTCCGATTTTTCAGAATCTGATTCTGTTGACAGTGATCAGGAGATTGAGCAAGAGAGTGAGGAAGTGGCATCAGCTGATGCCACCCCAGCTGATGCACCTACGGCAAGGTTCATGTGGGAGGAATACCCAGACATTGATCCGTGGGAGCCAAACTGGCTACCAGACTTCACAAGACAGCATGGCTTGCTGTTGGACACGATTACCAGCTGCTGGACTACTTCAGGTTGTTCTCTCCTGATGCTGCTTTTCAGCTAGTGTCAGACGAGACAAATAGGTAGGCAGAGAAATGTTTTTAATCGCAGGCTGCACTTGCACCACATTCTCGTTTTTCAAAGTGGAAACCCACAACAAAAGATGAGATGAAGGGCGTTGTGGCATTACAAATAGAGATGGGACTAGACTGGTGATATAACTTCATGGAGCATTAGTCCAAATGTGCTTTATCCCCTGGTGGCTTTGGACAGGTTATGCCGTGTGATAGGTACGTGCTGCTGCAAAGTTTTATTCACTTTCTGTGATAACCAGAAGCAAATCCCAAGGGGTGAGCTAGGCTATAACCCCATGTATAAAGTTCAGCCCCTGCTTAACATTGTGGAACCGACATATAAACAATTTTATCAGCCTGGCTGTGATTTGTCTGTGCATGAATCTATGATAAAATACAAGGGATGCCAATATATGCCAGAAAAGCCCACAAAGTATGGCATAAAGGATTTTATATTGGCAGAAGTAAACACTGGTTTCTGCCTGAAAGTAATCACATATACAGAAAAGTATTCCTGTCAAAGAGGGAACTGTCCAATGACAAGTCAGGTTGTGCTGGAGCTGCTTCAGGGCTATGAACATTTGGGTCATGTTGTGTACATGGACAATTTTTACATATCCCCAGAATTGTTCATGGAGCTACAGAGCAGCGGATTTGGGGCTTGTGGCACAGTGAGGGTGAACAGGAGGCGCATGCCTTCACAGATGAAGACAGACAGGCTTAAATTTGAAAAGAGGTGACAATACGGTTTTCGTGCGGGCAGAAAACTTGGTGGCAGTGGCATGGCACGATGTCAAACGGGTGACTTGTCTCTCTACAGTACACACTAACAATACATGTGAGAAAGTGCAGCAACAGACAATTGAAAAGGAAGCACCAGTGCAACACATATTGTAAGCAGTCCAATGTGGCAATGCATGCAATTAGCTGCTTTCAGTAATATCATACACAGCAAAGTCCTGCAAAGTAACATGTATGTGATATGTATGTGAAATCATATAGTATGCAGGCTCATACAACATGCAAGACAGTAACATTTATCAAAAGTAAATATTTTTTGTTGATTTGATATGTTAAACCATTGCTTTGTGTTCTTTTTTAAAAAAAGTTAGTTTTTGAAAAAATATTCAGCCCTGGGAGAAAAGAAAAAACTAAAAAAAAAATTAGCCCTAAAAGAGTTAATGAACACTACAAGTCATAGCAATGAAAAGATTTCAAAGGTATCAATTAAACTGGGCAAACACAGCTATTTTACCTTTAGATAATATAAATATTCCTGCAGGGAATTAAACAGACAGAAATAGTACTTTGCAAGCCTACACACATACATATAACCAAAAAGAATATTTAAAAGTGAAAAGGAAATTTAACTGGGGTCCATGAAGTTTGAAATTATTTTGCACATTTGGAAAACATTAGTTGATAAGCTTAAACCACCTTACTTCATGTCATGGAACCAGTGTTAAAGTGTGGTTGGGGCTTTGACCCTAACCATTCATTTTGCCAGTGACTTGTTCCAGAAAGGGTCTGCTGTTCTGCAATATTAATCATTCCCTTGTAAAAGCCTAAAGTCAGACTCCTTTTGTGGTCTAAGTGATTCTTTTTTCTTCAGTTTCTAGATTTGCTTTCTCTTGTGTATTTACATGCCCTGTTTAGTCTACTTGCTTTTATGACCATCTCCATGTTAATTTTGCCCAAGTCTAAGTTTTCAGCCTGGAGTAATAAACAGCCATTACTTTTTAATTTTGACTTTTTGTCATATTGTCCCAATTTGCATACAAATTATGATGTGAGCTATGAGTCGCTGTTGCAATTTGTGAAAAGTGCCACATACAGAACCTATCCATCATACTGCAGGGTTTAAAGATTCCTTAACCACCAAGAACAATGTTGGATTGACCAACGGAGAATAATTTGATCTTTCATAACCTTATTTATTTGCTTTTCCTAAACCACAGAGAGAAAGTCATTTAGAATCTGCTTGATGTCCTGTTTTACATAAAGCATCTTGTGGTGATGTAAACAGTGAAAGGTACTGATTAGAAAAAAAGGTTCTCAATTATTGATGACAAAATGCAGGTGTCGCCAAACCCAGCTAAAATTTAGTGGTGCAAAAGAATATGTTTAGCTTTTTTTTTTTCTCCGAGGACCATTGAGGAAAAAAAAAATTATAGCAACCTTCTTTTTGTTCAAAGCAGGTGAATGTTTGAGATATTTATCTATACTAATAAAAGGCAAAGCCCTCACTGACTGACTGACTCACTCATCACTAATTGTCCAACTTCCCGTGTAGGTAGAAGGCTGAAATTTGGCAGGCTCATTCCTTACAGCTTACTTACAAAAGTTAGGCAGGTTTCATTTCGAAATTCTACGCGTAATGGTCATAACTGGAACCTGTTTTTTGTCCATATACTATAATGGAGGAGGCGGAGTCACGTATCGCGTCATCACGTATTACGCCTCCTACGTAATCACGTGAAGTGAAAACAAGGAAGAGATTTACAGCACGAGTCAAACACGGGAACGAAGTTAAATGATGTTAATTGTTGAGTGTCTTTTAATACTGCGTAATTGTTGAGGGTCTTTTAATACTTTGTAAGCATACATATTAACAGATGTGCAATTAAACGTGTGCATTTACGGGGTGATTTCTCAGGCTTAAAGCTCGAAGTGATCACTCAAGTGAAGGCAGCTTCACAAAAAAAACAGATCCTTAACAAACTGTTATTGGTATATTTTCCCTCAATTTAAAAAGGTTTTCTTCTTAATAAAAATTTAAAAACAGTACTTCGCCGCTGCAAAGCACGGGGATGTATAGATATGGATATATAGTTTACTGTCAAATAAATGCAAAGAGTACGCGACACGTGTTTCGCCCTCATTCTGGGTTCATCAGGCGTACACAATCCATTGCACTCCCTCTCGGGAATCGAACCTCGGACATCAGCGCCAGAGGCGATGCCCCTAACGTTTGCACCACGGCGTGTGGTTCGTTTATTTGACAGCATGTAGATCGGGGTAATTACATTCACGGCATTCGTAGTCTGTGTCACAATCTGATTGTATGGGTGGTTACCTACCAGGTAACGCTTGTGGTTGGCCAGCAATCTGCTAACATCCGCCACGGTGCCCTCAGTTTGTGAGGAGCAGATGATAGAATGGTTGAAATAGTTTACTGTCAAATAAATGCAAAGAGTACGCGACACGTGTTTCGCCCTCATTCTGGGCTCATCAGGCGTACACACTCCACATGCCGTGAATGTAATTACCCCGATCTACATGCTGTCAAATAAACGAACCACATGCCGTGGCGCAAACGTTAGGGGCATCGCCTCTGGCGCTGACGTCCGAGGTTCGATTCCCGAGAGGGAGTGCAGTGGAGTGTGTACACCTGATGAGCCCATAGATAGATAGATGTGTATGTATGTAGATATGTATATATGTGTATATATATGTAGATATGTAAATATGTATATATATATATATATATATATATATATATATATATATATATATATATATATGTGTGTGTGTGTGTATATGTATGTGTATATATATGTTGATATATGTATATATATATGTATATATGTAGATATGTGTATATAAGTATATATGTTTATGTATATATATGTTTACATAACCTCTTTAACACACTACTTCTCCGCTGCGAAGCGCAGGTATTTTGCTAGTCATCATTAAGACAGAGAGAAAGAGAGAAAAACCAGCAGTCTCCCAACTCTGGAAAGGTCTTTTTTAGTATGACAATTCCCCATGGTAAAAGTCTAGAAAAGTCATGTGACCTCTCCATGAAAAAGACATCAACTTTCAGTTACTTCAGTGCCTTTCCTAATGTACAAATCTTAATCCATCTGAGCATCTTTGGATGAGATGAAAAATGCTATTTAGTACAAAATGTCACCACAACAAATTTGAAAAAGTATTGGACGCACTAGAGTTGACACAAGTTAGCACTCTAGGGTCAAACTGTTCACATTTTGTTACTTTCCTGCTCCAATAAATCAAATCTTTTTGAAGGCAGATGTTTGACCTGCTTGCTGTTATGCATACATACAGTACCTAATTAAGTGCCACTCAGAACCTATAATGTTATATTAAAAAGGATGATGTTTAGCTCTTCATTTAAATTGTTATTTCTCATTAACCAGAGAACTGCTTATTTCCAGGTTTACATAATTTAGGCTTTAAATTGAAAAAGTAAACAAATATTTAAAAAGTTTCTTTAGAGGCATACCTTTTTCTTGGCAGTGAGCATTATTAAAGACTTTTATCCTTGCCATAGGTCTTCTAATTGATACTTCATTATCAGTCTCTTCTATAAAAAATGGTTCATCTATCAACTGAGTCTGCTCCATGATGGTGCTACAAGAAAAGAATTTCAGCTTTGAATAAATACTCTGCTGGTGACTTTAAAACATTTTGAAGTACATTTTAACAGTTTAACTACTTTACATACATTGCCCTTTGGCAGCATAAAGACAAACCCAGCCAACCAAAATATTTAACTAGAATAGGCACTCTTAAAAAGGTGTCAGCATAATATAAGGCAGAGGTAAAAGGAATATACTCTTCGATGATCAATACTGTGTTTGCTTTAAGCGTTTCTTGTGATTATGCCCAAAAATGCTGTTTTAATAGATCTTCAGCAGAGCTTTCAGTTCAATAGGGTATTAGCTGGACCAAGAACAAAATACTCACAAGGAACTATACTACTGATCTACATGTACAGAAGTACACATTGTCAAAAGAAATACATTTTTATATTTTTGGACAATAGGATATTTGATTGTCATTTCAAAAATACTAACAGATGAATCTAAATAAAAAAGAACATTAAAAAAAAAAAAAATCACATTTTGAACCCACTTATACCATGCATGTATTTAAAATCAACAAAAGTGCAATTTTATTGTTTAGAAAACCTTAGTACATCCTAACTTTTATTACATACGTCAAGTATCTAAACTTGGAAACAAGAATTAAAGTTACATCATGTAGTCAAAAGACTTCTCTGAGGCCCCAAGAAGAAAGACCATAAAGCCATTTTAAAGCAATATTAGTGAATTATTCCACTATCTGAAAGAAATTATCTGCAAACAGAGATAATTTCAAACCAGAGGCAAATCTATACAGGCCAAGAGCTGACCAAAAATGCTTCAGGAACCAAGTCTTCAAGAACCATTGGATAACATCACGGAATTTACATATACGTCTTACCTCAGTCACTATTAAATTCAACAGGCGAGTCATCAGATAGTGACTGTACAATTTCCCTGTACATGAAAGGTCAGAAAGGTGTGAACCTCTGTTCTCAGAAAAAGAAGATTTATGAATGAAGTTTGCCAGACAACACCTCTTAGAATATAAGAACAATCTAGATGAGAAAAGGCCATTCAGCACAACAATGCTTGCCAGTTCTAGCCACTTAATTCTTCTAAAAAAGAAGCAATGTTCTCTGGACAGATGGGGCAAAGGTTGAGATGTATGACCACAATTTCACAAGATATTTACCCCAAAGGACATGTGTAATAGATTAAATGTCAATTCTAATTTGTTCTTAAGTAAGCATGAGAGAATAACTGCGCCCAGTGATGGATTGATTTCTGACTTACATGCAGAACTGTCAGGATATGCTCCAATGTCCCCCAAAACCCTGAAAATGTTATGTTACAGAAGATGATTGACCAACTCTGATGATCTTTATGAATACATAATATAATTTGTAGCTGGAAATCCAAAAAGGGAGAAAATTATTCACATATCTTAAAACACTGCTTTATTCCTTAGCTTTTGAATCCTACCAGGAATAATCAACAGAGGAACATGATTAGACTTAACACTAGAATTACCAGAGTCTATGAAAAAACTCGTAGATCCGGCCCACCTTAAAACCGTTCTCGCCTCTCTTTTGTCTTCTAATGTGCCGATTAAGACGAGCAGCAAGCAGCCGGCTATTCCATCCCCCACCATCGCAAAACGTTCACTAAATTTTCCCAGCTCAGGCCTTGTTTGATAATCTGGGAGTGACTGAACTGGAGTTTTAGAGTGGAAATAATCGATCGTTATTTGGAACACACGCATTTCATGTGTGTTCCGTTTCTACAGTAATCTGTGAACACATTGTTAAAACAGAAACATTTTTCATACTTCAGTAATAAATGTTACAAAATGTAGGCATAAACTATAGAATGTGTGAAGCCTGATGGCCAAACATCAAATATACACTTTCACAAAAGGTTCAAGGATGTCACAACACCTTCTGTGGCATAATGCTGAAATTTGCTGACTCAGAGCATGGCACCCCTTCCGCATCGTAGAGACCCGAGTTCGATTCCCCGCTGGGGAGGAAGTGGTTTTTTTTTTCTTTGTAGCCTCAAACGGACATAAAATTAATAAATTGGTATGCACTGTAAATCGTTAAGTTTAAAATGTTGATCACGGTTCTTTCTGTTGATTAATTCATGCTTTTTACTTAAGAGTCAGAACAGGAGCTTATTCAGCTTCTGATCTGACTCTAAGTAACAGTGACAGTATAAATTACACCCAATCTGACACTGTTCGTTTTCAAATAATATTGCATTACTTCGACGATGTTTTCTGATTGGTACTATTCGCGTCATGAAATTATTTCTTCAAAACGTCACATATATTTGTTTTGAGATAATGAATAGAGCTGCAAATTACAGGTGCTTGTTCAGTGTAATAGGAACCACAGAACAGAGAGGTGTGTACACTGCAACAAGTACACATGTCGTAAATGTAGGAAGGGCACTCCTTGGGTGAGCTATAGCGCGTCTTTATGTGAAAACAGCAGTGTCAGATGGGGTAGGGAAGGATCCTGAACGCAACTGAGAAAATGAAAAGTAAATAAAAAAAAAAACAAAAACAAAGCTAACCTTTACAAATATCATAAATTACGCCAGCTGTTATAGACTGAAATCAAATGCATCTTTTTATTCTGAAATAGTAAAAATAAGAGCAGTTCAAATCTCAAAAGGGAGTCATGCAGGATCGAACTCACGACCTTTTAATTCCCAGTCAGCAACTGATACTGTTGCTCCATGGGGCCGTCGTAGTAAATGAGTGTCAATGTCGCACACTAAGGCGTTTTTTTTTCTGCAGTTATATTTTTGAATAAAAGCGTACTTGTTCTGTTATATTTGTACCTTTCGTGAAAGTGTTTCTTTGATATTTGGACTTCAGGCTTCATACATTATATAGTTTATGCCTACATTTTGTCATTTACTACTAGAACGTTTCTGTTTTAAAAATGTGTTTGCACAGATTACTGTAGAAACGGAACACACATGAAATGCGTGTGTTCCAAATAATGATCTATTATTTCCACTCTAAAACTCCACTTCACTCCCAGATAATCAATCAAGGCATGAGCTGGGAGAAGTTCGTGCACATTCTAAGTCGGTGGGGGGATGGAATAGTCGGCTGTTTGCAGCTTGTCTTTATCTGCACATTTAGAAGACAAAAGACGATGGCGGAGAAGTGCGAACGGATTTAAGAAGCGATTTAAGGTGGGACGGATCTACGAGTTTTTTCGTATGCTCTGGTAATTCTAGTGTTAAAGGAATCCAAGGCAATATATAGCAAATAAGGAAGGGAAGGTAGGCGGATGGGGATGATGATTGATAAGGTGCAGTTTGGAGGTTGTTGGTTATAAAGTCTTATTTATTATTTGCATGTTCTTCTTTTCAAGCCTGCATATGCTGGGTTAATGTCCAAATGTCTGTTAATGGCATTTTCATTATACAGCCACAATTCAGCCAGCTCTCTGGCACTTTTAGTATTAGCCATGAATTTTACATGTCCCATTTAAATGTGTGTCCAGTGAAACTTGTATGTGTGGAAGTCTGAGTGCATTGCAATGTTCCTGTATACGTAAGGGGAGTATTTTTGATGTTCCATGTTTCTGCGGCTGATTTCCTGCTTTTAGCATTAAAAAGGACTGTGCGCAGAGTGTTTGTAGGTTTGTGCACTACTTTGATGCCTGATCTGGACAGGATACGTGCTGTACTTTCCGATACACCATGATGATAAGGAAGTGTATACCAGGTGTGATAAGGTGTCAGGTTAGATTATATGCTGAGGTCTCTTATGTCTCCTATGTAAGCACTGTCTAATGAATGTCTTTAGATTTCCATTTGATGTTAATAGTTGGAAAAGATAGTGCCTTTCATTCTTTTTAGTCTCTGTGGTATTACAATGGGTGTGAACTCTTCCGAATCTTAACATAGCTCCTTTTTTACAATGATGGGTAAATGCTAGCAAAGTATAATATTTTGTCTGCATAATATTTCTTAAGATAAACACCTTTAATCTGGGTGGCATTGTTACCTATTTCAATAAATATGTCCAGGAAATTGATTTCATCAGTTTATTTCTTTTCCCATAGTAAACTGGATTGCAGGGACTACTGCGTTGATGTGGTTATGGAAAACATTCAGCCGGTCACTTTTTAATATGATGAATGTGTCGTCAACGTACTGTATCCATAGTTTTAGTGTGTTCGGAGTTACAGCCATGCTTTCAAATCACTGTATTAACAGTTCCACTAAGGGTCCTGATAATGGTGATCCCATTGGCATGCCTTCTTTTTATCTGTAGTATATACCATTAAAATGAAAGTGAGTTTTCTGTCAAAGTGATGATAATGATGATAGTTATTGGAAGGAATCAAAAGCTTAGGAATAAAAAAAACATTTTAAGATATGTGATTCATTTTCCACCTTTGTGGATTAACAGGTACAAATATGCAAACCATATCACAGACCTTCACTCTCACATAATATAATGTATCATATAATAATCATTTCATAATTGGTTTCAGACAATATAAGCATACCAGACATATATTTTCTGCGGTAGGCTGGCGCCCTGTCCGGGGTTTGTTACCTGCCTTGCGCCCTGTGTTGGCTGGGATTAGCTCCAGCAGACCCCCGTGACCCTGTAGTTAGGATATAGCGGGTTGGATAATGGATGGACATTTATCTTTAGCTTCAACAATAGAACCATGTTTACCAAGAACAAATCATTTTCATGTTTACAATGAAAGTTGAAGTTTCATATAAACTCTAAACCTGCTTACCAATGTATATGTCAATGTCAATGTCAATTTATTTATATAGCACATTTAAAACAACATAGGAATGCTGTGGCCAAAGTGCTTTACAATAATAGAATAAAAGAAAAAAAAAAACAAACAAAATAACAAATAACATAAATAGAAATAAAAATATATGAACATAAATAAAAGTAAAATAAATAATAAATAGAAGTGATGTTATATAATCACAATGTGGAAACCATCAGTATTACTGAAGGTCACGGAATGCAAGTGAATAGAAATGAGTCTTTAATCTTGTTTTAAACAGTTCAATTGTAGATGATTCCTTTATGTGATGAGGTAAAAAGTTCCACAGGCGAGGAGCAGAAGCTGCAAAAGCCCTGTCCCCCTTGGTTTTACACTTGGTACGACAAGAGACAACTGACCAGAAGATCTAAGCACTCTGGATGGCTGGTGTAAAACACACAATTCAGATAAATAGGCAGGAGCAAGCCCGTGTAAAGATTTAAAAACTAGTAGCAAGATTTTAAAATTCGAAAACTGACAGGCAGCCAGTGTAAAGAAGCTAAAATAGGAGAAACAGAGTCATACTTTCTTGCCCCAACCAGAAAGCGAGCGGCAGCATTCTGGACCAGCTGTAACCTGTGTATCAGAGATTTGTTAATCCCAAAATACAGCGAGTTGCAGTAATCGAGGCGAGAAAAAATAAAAGCATGAGTAGCTTTCTCAAGATCCCTAGAAGATAAAAAAGGCTTGATCTTACCTAATAGATGAAGCTGGAAAAAGCAACTCTTGACTACGGAATTTACTTGCTATATGCTAAGATTATGCAAATGAAGGTTAAAACTAAAAATTGCTGGAAAAGTCAAGTAGTAGGATTCTGCCTTAATAGTCCAGAGTCTGTGATCTAAAAGTGAAGCAGGATAGTGGTAGTGAAAAATGTGTATCAGAACATACAGTACAGCTTGTTGTAGCCTGTCAATGACACCAGCAAAAAAAACAAAATGTAACAATGTACTAGTCAGTGCGTTAAGGAACGTGAGCATAGCCACTAAAAACTGGAAAAAACACAGACTGGATTGATAATCAGAATATTGGTGAGTCAATGAATTCATCCTGCCAACTATCTACAATAAAAGTTGTTAATAACAAATAGTAACTGTGACTGCAACAAAACACCCCTATATTGGATCTTTTCATGCAAGTAGAGAAAAGTGTTAATGAAAAAAAATCCTTCACATAAACCATTCCCATTTCTTTTTTGATTTTATAGATTTTATTAAAATCAAATAACATTCCATACAAATAACTCAAGTTTTACAAAACCACTTCCATTTCTGAATCTTTAGTAGCCACAAGGGTAACAAATTCCTAAAACATGATAGAAGATTTTCTTTCATGTAAAGACCTGACTAAATTTCAGTTAAATAGTACATTATCAGGATGCAATGGAGCTAATTACTGGGAATTGAAACCAGAATCTTTTTTCCTGCACTTTCAATGCTTAAGATCCACAACTGCTTAAGTAACACTCAACCCAAAAACTGAGATTTATTTTGAAATGCTACTTACACCATGTTGTTTGTAATTGGTTGCCAAGAAAACATTTAGTCATTATCATGGAATTCACTAACAGTATATTTACAGTGCATATACATATACATACATACACACACACACATACATACATTATATATATATATATATATATATATATATATATATATATATATATATATATATATATATATATATAAAACAATGTTTGAATTTTTATATTTATAATGGACTTTAAGTAGTCAGATGCTGGCCAGAAAACATCAGAGAGTAAATGTAAAATGTGCACTTGCTAAGATACATCAGGTAGTTCATAATGATAAAAATCTTTAAAAAAAAAAAAAAACATTGCTTAAAATCAATCAAGATTATAAATTCACCAGTTTGTTAATGTACTGGGTGGGATACCCATCTCTGCCACGTATTAAATTAATTGTATTTTAATATTTATGAATAACTATACTTATTTCCTAAAATGTGTGTTGGGAATGACTTGATGGATATACCAGTATTTTAAAGCTGTTGTTACAGTTAATAATTATATAATTAATATTCTATTATTGAAAAAGACACAATATTGTTTATTTCAGCAATGGAGGTACTTTAATAAAAAGGTTTCTGAATGACATTTCTGTTTTTGCATCAAAAGGTATTGAGTATTATAAAATTTCACCGGTACTGATATTGAATATAAAATTTCTGATATTGTGACATCCTTAGACTGGTGTTGCCTGTTCTGTGACATACTGATATAAAAGAAATGATCCATAGAGTGCTTCCTATGTAAACTACAGGATATTACTCAACAAAAGACTTTACAATCCAACTCTAAATACTGTACAATAATATGGAATCAAGTACATCTCCTTATATAACATTTATTATGTATAATAAATCTAGTGTGAAATGAACATCAAATTAAACCAAATGAACAACTTAAATAATACTTAATTTGAAACTAAACACATTAGGTCAATGAAGTAAACAAGCTGCATGGACAGACAGGGGATGGAATGGCCATCTACATCAGCTTTTACAGATTTAGGGTGTGTGCGTTTCTTTTTTCTTCATAATCAAGAATATGATCTTGTAAGGCAAACAAGCAATCGGCTATTTTTACCTAAATTAATGTTTGAGAGTGTGTCTGTGTATACTGTACACAATAAATTATCTTAAAATTTACTCGTGGAAATATTTTGCAAATCATTAGCCTTGGTCCCAGGACTAAACGGAGAAAATTGTTATCATTGCACAGGTCAAATAGTTTTTGAATGATACGGGGATAAGTACCAGACCAAACTGGACAAAAAAACAAAAGGCTTGGGTCCGTAACGAGACAAAAAAACTCAACTTGTTTGAAACTGGTAATTTTTTTCGTAAACTATTGTTATACATATGTTTATGGTGGGTATCTCGGAAATGCTTGTTCTAAAATTTACTATTTTGCTGGGATTTAGTCATCCAGAGCGCTACACAACGCAAAAATAGTATTTTAAGACGTGAAAATCAATTTTAACCTTACACACACACAAAGAGAGAGACACCAAACTAAAATCAACTATTCTCGAGGAGTTTCACAGCCAACAAGTTTCAATTTAAATGGAAATTAAAAGGATGGTAAATAATACTTAATTCAGTTTTATTACCTGTCGACGTTTCGTTTTGTTTCGCTTATTATTATCCTAACTTAATGTAAACCAAAAGTACTCTTTTAACCCTTAATGTAATAAAATAACCCTCAGTCATGCGCCCGAAGCTCATACAAATCTGGCTTGGTGAAGATAGACTGAGTGAAAACACATGAGTTCTATTAAAATAAAATATTACATTTTGTCGATTAAGATTTATGCAATTGAAGACGTAAACCATGTCTTGTCAGCTCGATTCTGAGGCAGTTGACCAGGAAGCAATATGAATCAATTACTGTACGTTGTTGTCGCAGCTGAATTTATAAGTACACAATTTAATCATTTTTCTATAGTTTATACTGTACATGATATATGATTTCTGCATAAGCAACGGAAATCTCGCTAGACAGAATGCAATGTCTATAACACTAACGTATTCCAAGAATAAAAACAAATAAATGAAAAACATCAATTATTTATAGGTAATCGTACTTGGATATTTCCTCACAATTTAAACCATGCTCTACAGAAAAAAATATACAATTTCTACCTACCTTACCTGTTTACCTTAACAGCGCAGTTCTTAAACGAAGAAAATAACTTCCCGTTAAAGTAACGCCCATTTTGTGTATTCGCGTATAATTGGGAGATTAACAGCGAATGAGGAAAAGCTCTTTTCCGGCCAATAGGGACACCCATTTTACATGCCTTCGCATATAATTGGAGACAGTGACTGTCAGTCATAGATAAAGCTGCCCAACATACCCGATGATGCCTGCCCGATCCTCAGGCACATGCGCACAAAACCAACCCGAGCCGCGCGCGAAAATTTACGCATGCGCTGCGGTCTATGCTGCCTGTCGCTACCCGATCTGCGGTGCCTGTCGCTACCCGATCTGCGTGCCTACCAGATTTGCGCGCGCAGGCGCATAGCTTAACTATTACGACCCTGCACGATCTGCGTTTCTTTTACTTTGCGACAGGAGTCCCCATCCGATTTGTCTCGCGCACGCGCTCTCTGCTTAATTAAAATTCATTTCACGACGCTGTCCGATTTGTTCTGCGCATGTCCAATGTTTTACGACACACGAGAAAAAAAGTTACCACGGGATTTTAATTTCTCGGTCTGCATTAACAAATAGAACTTTCGCCATTCGAGTGAGAAGGAAAAAGAAGAACGCTGTAGAGAATAGGAGCATATTGAATTTTTCTCCTGGCAGAAGAATAATTTTCACTTCTTGAAAAAATGAAGACTTTTCAATTTTACAACGACTTGAAAGAATATCTTTTACGGGAAGAATTTAGCAACAATTTAACGGTCAGAGAGCGAAGTGAAATACGACGTGTGTCCGTGAATTGTATGATTAAAGGTACTGTATGTAATGTTTATTGAATGCTTTTCAATTTTTGAGAATACAGTATATACTGTAATATAATCTAGATATATTTAGGATTATCTGACGTTTTGTTTAATAATTGGAATATTACAAAATTTACCGTTTTAAATAGGCTGGTGATTTCAATGAACGCGCATGAATGTTTTGAAATATGCAAAACTTTTAATAAATTGTGTTATTAAAAAAACTGCTCAGGTGGACTTTCCTGTTTACTGATTTATACTTGATTAATGGATTAGTAGGTTTTCTCTTTTTGGGAATATGAAAATCTGAACTGCCTAGATGTATCTCAGATCAGGTGTCTAAATTTTACAACAGATCAGGTGTCTAAATTTTACAATTCTTTTAAAGAGAGAAGTAAATTGGTATCCACTAACGAATGTTAAAATGTGTTTTTTCTTATGCAACTCCCCAACATTGAATCCTCGCAATCCCAGTAACTGTTGTGTTTTTCTCATTGTATGAGTTTCAATAGAAACAAAACCAGGCTGTTTCATTTGCAAAATAAAGCACACATTCTTAGGGGTATTATGCTTTGTTACTCGGTAATTGGTGTATGCCTTCACTTATAATGTGATGTGGTCAGATTTCAGTTACATGCATGCAACTTTTGTATTCTGTTCTTTCTTAATTTTGGATAGTCCATCATCCATGCCCTGGCTGCTCTACAGGGTGTATCAGGACAGGAGGCAGAAGACTTATTTCTTGGTGGCCCAGAATACAGTATCAGGTAAAAGTCAAGTCTATGAATGTTTGAAGTAAGTGTTTAAATATTTCTTGTTTATTATTTTTATATTTTACTTGCCTTAGTGAAGTGGAAGAATTTAACTGAAAGATAGGGCAGCAATTAAAGAAGGAGAGAATGCTGTGATATCTGTTGGAATAGAAGATGATGCTACTGCCCAGTGCTTTCAGAATCCTTCATTTGAGTCTTGGGTCTGAATCTACTGTGTCATTGCCAAGTATTCTGGGGTAATGGATCTTGTTTTGTTTACATTTTGTTTTTCTCCATATTCCAAGCTCATTTACTTGACCTTAGCTTTAATAAACTGGATGGCTGTCTCCTTCACGATTTGATTTTAAAGTACTATACTATTCATTACATAAAAAGCTCTGAACAATTTAGTCCCTTCCTGTATTTGGTACTGTCTCTCCGCCAACACTCCTCAGTGTAATCTTTAATCCACAACCACTAAAAGAACTGGTGAAGCAGCTTGCACATGTACTGTACACCAAAAATATAGAATGCCGGCTATAAATGAAAAACCTTTCAAATACTTTTAAAACTCAATTTTTAAACTTCACCTCTGCTTAATTCCCATTTCTATCAGTTTATGATTTACTTCTGGTTTATGAATGGAACTGCATACACTTTGAAAGATTTACACCAGATAATAATTGTTTTTTTTTTTTTGCTGTTTTTCTTTTTTTTGTCCAGTGATGCCCTTTGCCGTGCACCCTGGTCAAGTCTTGTGCAACTGACTGTGGTGCTGAAGAGAGAAGATTTCTGAAGACCCTCTTGAAGTGGAGCTGCAATTGCATTAACACCACAACAGTATGCTTGGTGAGAATGTGCACAGAGACCTGGGGAGGCTGTGACCTTGTGACCTGAGACGTTGTTTTGTCAATCATCCTGACCAACTGGACCTTTATGTGTTCTTCAACAGGGCCATCTGATCATCCAGATATAGTTAAGGAGAAGGACCTTTCAATTTTCCTCTTGTGTACTTTTAAATTGTATATATATTTTTTCGTTTTGATAAAGTTATATATATTTGTTAAGCAGTTTAGCAGTTTGGGCTTTATTAGTATTAAAATATGTTAGAAGTTATCTGTGGAATAATTTTAATAATCAAAATAGCAAAACAATGCAACTAAATTTTCTGTGCTCTGGGTAAAATATGTTAAAGCTATGTGGTGATTTTTTTTACTTTTTTGGGTTTTTTTGTACATTTGACAAATGTTTTTTTTAGGTGCATTGTTCTCACATTGTTCACTTTTGTTGTTCTCATAACATTTATTCAATAAAATTTGCATGAAAAGTGTTTCCTTTTTCATTATTCAGTTATTAACTCACATTTAAGACACTATATGGGTGAATAAAAGCCATTTAAATTTGAGTACAAGACGAGCAATAGTATCACAGAAGATGGTGCTGGGGTTGTGCTTTATGTGGGTTAGACATGAAATGAAGATTTCTTTTTCTTTAAAAAGACTGTTTATGCAATCCACTAGTATCACCGCAACAAAATTTTGTAAACCATGATGCCCTATGACGTGTATTTCATTAATAATAATATGTAAAGTTATTTTTAAAGAGTTTTTCCAGGGATGAAAAGTGCATCAACAGTTCATTTTTACATATATACACACTTGTTTTGACTAACTGCATGAAAGCCTGGTACAACAGCTGCACCAAACCTGCCAAAAAAGCCCTGCAGTGGAACAAGACGTTCAATGGAACTGAACTGCCATCACTTGATCATCGATACAAGATTCCTTGTGTAAGAAGAGCTGAACACATCATCAAGGAGAACACTCATCTTGGACAGAACTTGTCTGAGCTTCTCCTATCTGGCAGGCATTTCAGATATATAAATGCAAAGAATTATTATTATTATTAATCTGTATGCTACAAATGGACAAAAAAAAAAACTTTTTTCCAGCTGCAATAAACTTACTGAACTCGTATATCTCCTCAATCTGAAATCGTTTTCATTGATCATGTACAATTAATGTAGTATAGGTAATCTATACTGCTGTGCATTTATGCAATAATAATCCATCCTGGTTACTTTAACATCATATATGGCATCTTGCCAATATTTTGAACATATTTTGTATGATTACTCAGTTTTTAGTTCATTATTTATTTATTGTATTATTATATATCGTAACTATTTGACAGTGGAATTTAAATGCAACGTGAAGTTGACACGAGTAATTTCGTTGCGTTACTCAATGTCAATAAAGTACTTGAATACATCTATTTTTAAAACTCATTTATTTTTTATATGTAGACTATAATAACATACAATGGTTAAATACTTTGTACAATGGGAACTGAAAAAAGAAGTGCTATGTAAACTAAACGAAGCGATCTCATTGATAAACAACGTGTATAACGAGGAGTATGACAAGCTTAATTCAGCCGTGAAAACAGAACGTACAATGAATATTTAATAATATTATCATTATGGTCAACTACTACGGCATTTCAACGAAAATACTGTACTGCCCGTTGTGTATCGACATGCGCAGTTGAGAGCGATCCGTGCCGAAAAGCGAAATGTTTAGTATATATATTTTTTTTATTATTAAGCGCATGCGGAGTGTGTTATTGCATACGTATTGAACGAAAACGTCATCGCTCACTTTACGGTGCTGCCCAATCTGTTTAACGCATGCGTGAACACTTTACGGCATGCTAGGCTTTCAATACGCCTGCGCGCGCAAATCTGGTAGGCACGCAGATCGGGTAGCGACATCGTTCAATACGTATGCAATAACACTCCGCATGCGCTTAGTAATAATAAAAATATATACTAAACATTTCGCTTTACGGCACGGATCGCTCTCAACTGCGCATGTCGATACACAACGGGCAGTACAGTATTTTCATTTAAATGCCGTAGTAGTTGACCATAACGATAATATTATTAAATATTCATTGTACGTTCTGTTTTCAGGGCTAAATTAAGCTTGTCGTACTCCTCGTTATAAACGTTAATTCTTTATCACTGAGATCGCTTCGTTTAGTTTACATAGCACTTCATTTCTCAGTTCCCATTGTACAAAGAAGTATTTAACCATTGCATATGTTATTATAGTCTACATATAAAAAATAAATGACAGTTTTAAAAATAGATGTATTCAAGTACTTTATTGTCATTGAGTAACGCAACGAAATTACTCGTGTCAACTTCACGTTGCATTTAAATTCCAATGTGAAATAGTTCAGATATATAACAATACAATAAATAAATAAAGTATTAACTAAAAACTGAGTAATCATACAAAATATGTTCAAAATATTGGCAAGATGCCATATAAAAATGTTAAAAGTAACCAGGATGGATTATTATTTCATAAATGTACAGCAGTATAGATTACCTGCACTACCTACATTAATTGTACATGATCAATGAAAACGATTTCAGATTGAGGAGATATACGAGTTCAATAAGTTTATATCAGTTGGAAAAAAGTTTTTTTTTTGTCTATTTGTAGCATGCAGATTGATAATAATAATAATTCTTTGCATTTATATATCTGAAATGCCTGCCAGATGGGAGAAGCTCAGACAAGTTCGGTCCAAGATGAGTGTTCTCCTTGATGATGTTTTTAGCCCATCTTACACAGGGAATCTTGTATCGATGATCAAGTGATGGCAGGTCAGTTCCATTGAACGTCTTGTGATGTTTTTATGATCCACAGGCTTTCATGCAGTTAGTCAAAATAAGTGTGTATATATGTAAAAATGAACTGTTGATGCACTTTTCATCCCTGGAAAAACTCTTTAAAAATAACTTTACATATTATTATTAATGAAATACACATGTCATAGGGCATCATGGTTTACAAAACTCTGTTGCGGTGATAACTAGTGGATTGCATAAACAGTCATTTTCAAGAAAAATAAATCTTCATTTCATGTCTAACCCACATAAAGCACAACCCCAGCACCATCTTCTGTGATATTATTGCTCGTCTTGTACTCAAATTTAAATGGCTTTTATTCACCCATATAGTGTCTTAACTGTGAGTTAATAACTGAATAATGAAAAAGGAAAAACACTTTTCATGCAAATTTTATTGAATAAATGTTATGAGAACAACAAAAGTGAACAATGTGAGAACAATGCACCTAAAAAAACATATCAAATGTACAAAAAAAAAATTGTAAAAAATCACCATATAGCTTTAACATATTTTACCCAGAGCACAGAAAATTTAAAGTTACATTTTTTGCTATTTTGATCATTAAAATTATTCCACAAATAACTTCTCTAACATATTTTAATACTAATAAAGCCCAAACTGCTTAACAAATATATATAACTTTATGAAAACGAAAAAATATATATACAATTAAAAAGTACACAAGAGGAAAATTGAAAGGTCCTTCTCCTTAAATATATCTGCTGGTCAGATGGCCCTGTTGAAGAACACATAAAGGTCCAGTTGGTCAGGATGATTGACAAAACAACGTCTCAGGGTCACAAGGTCACAGCCTCCCCAGACCCCTGTGGATATTCTCACCAAGCATACTGTTGTGGTGTTAATCCAATTGCAGCTCCACTTCAAGAGGGTCTTCAGAAATCTTCTCTCTTCAGCACCACAGTCAGTTGCATGAGACTTGACCAGGGTGCATGGTAAAGGGCATCACTGGACAAAAAAAAGAAAACAGAAAAAAAAAAAAAAACAAACAATGGCTATTATCTGGTGTAAATCTTTCAAAGTGTATGCAGTTCCATTCATAAACCAGAAGTAAATCATAAACTGATAGAAGTGGGAATTAAGCAGAGGTGAAGTTTAAAAATGGAGTTTTAAAAGTATTTTGAAAGGTTTTTCATTTATAGCCGGCATTCTATATTTTTGGTATACATGTGCAAGCTGCTTCACCAGTTCTTTCATAAGCAAATTAGTGGTTGTGGATTAAAGATTACACTGAGGAGTGTTGGGGGAGAGACAGTACCAAATACTGGAAGGGACTAAATTGTTCAGAGCTTTTTATGTAATGAACAGTATAGTACTTTAAAATCAACTGTGAAGGAGACCGCCATCCAGTTTATTAAAGCTAAGGTCAAGTAAATGAGCTTGGAATATGGAGAAAAACAAAATGTAAACAAAACAAGATCCATTACCCCAGAATACTTGGCAATGACGCAGTAGATTCAGACCCAAGACTCAAATGAAGGATTCTGGAAGCACTGGGCAGTAGCATCATCTTCTATTCCAACAGATATCACAGCATTCCCTCCTTCTTTAATTGCTGCCCTATCTTTCGGTTAAATTCTTCCACTTCACTAAGGCAAGTAAAATATAAAAATAATAAACAAGAAATATTTAAAAGCTTACTTCAAACATTCATAGACTTGACTTTTACCTGATACTGTATTCTGGGCCACCAAGAAGTAAGTCTTCTGCCTCCTGTCCTGATACACCCTGTAGAGCAGCCAGGGCATGGATGATGGACCATCCAAAATTAAGAAAGAACAGAATACAAAAGTTGCTTGCATGTAACTGAAATATGACCACATCACATTATAAGTGAAGGCATACACCAATTACCCAGTAACAAAGCATAATACCCTAAGAATGTGTGCTTTATTTTGCAAATGAAACAGCCTGGTTTTGTTTCTATTGAAACTCATACAATGAGAAAAACACAACAGTTACTGGGATTGCGAGGATTCACACACAGACTAAGATATTGTGCTCTAATGTTGGGGAGTTGCATAAGAAAAAACACATTTTAACATTCGTTAGTGGATACCAATTTACTTCTCTCTTTAAAAGAATTGTAAAATTTAGACACCTGATCTGAGATACATCTAGCCAGTTCAGTTTTTCATATTCCCAAAAAGAGAAAACCTACTAATCCATTAATCAAGTATAAATCAGTAAATAACAGGAAAGTCCACCTGAGCAGTTTTTTTAATAACACAATTTATTAAAAGTTTTGCATATTTCAAAATATTCATGCGCGTTCATTGAAATCAACAGCCTATTTAAAACGGTAAATTTTGTAATATTCCAATTATTAAACAAAACATCAGATAATCCTAAATATATCTAGATTATATTACAGTATATACTGTATTCTCAAAAATTGAAAAGCATTCAATAAACATTACATACAGTACCTTTAATCATAAAATTCACGGACACATGTCGTATTTCACTTCGCTCTCTGACCGTTAAATTGTTGCTAAATTCTAACCCGTAAAAGATATTCTTTCAAGTCGTTGTAAAATTGAAAAGTCTTCATTTTTTCAAGAAGTGAAAAATATTCTTCTGCCAGGAAAAAAATTCAATATGCTCCTATTCTTTACAGCGTTGTTCTTTCTCCTTCTCACTCGAATGGCGGAAGTTCTATTTGTTAATGCAGACCAAGAAATTAAAATCCCGTGGTAACTTTATTTCTCGTGTGTCGTAAAACATTCGACATGCGCAGAACAAATCGGGCAGCGTCGTGAAATGAATTTTAATTGAGCAGAGAGTGCGTGCGCGAGACAAATCGGATGGGGACTCGTGTCGCAAAGTAAAAAAAACGCAGATCGTGCAGGGTCGTAATAGTTAAGCTCTGCGCATGCGTGTACATGCGCGCGCAAATCGGGTAGGCACCGCAGATCGGGTAGCGACGACTCCTACCCAATTTGCGCGCGCATGCGCAGAGTTTTACTATTACGACCCTGCCCGATCTGCGTATTTTTACTTTGCGACACGAGTCCCCATCCGATTTGTCTCTGCTTAATTAAAATTCATTTCACGACGCTGCCCGATTTGTTCTGCGCATGTCTAATGTTTTACGACACACGTCATTTGTCAGGTTTGACTTGTACTTGCGAGTCATTTTTGTGTTGTCGTTTATCCTCGTCTGTAAGTCGACTTGTTACTGGAAAAGATGGAAACTTTTGAATTTTATAAAGTCTTGGAAGATGTGTCGCCTGAAAAATTTAACTCCAGTCGAATGAAGAGGGAGCGAAATGAAATGCGACGTGTGTCTGTGAACTTTATAATGGACATGTACAGGTTTTTGTAAGTAAATCATTTTTAGTTGCAATACTTTGTAATCTCATAGTTTAATCGTAAAAATCACAGCATTTTCCGTGTTTGGGTTAATGGATTAATGTATGTATGTCATTTATTTCGTAACACCCTATTAGCATTTGGTGGTGTGTTTCTTTTAACATTTGTACACATTTTTTTATCTTAAAGAGTGAACGGCGTGCTAATTATTAAGCAAAACAATGTAATCGAGGTGTCGAATTAGGAATAGAATAAAGAGTGCACGACTGTCACTCAACTGGTGTAAAGTGTGCCCACCAAAGCCATCGGTATTTTTTATTATGTTGATATCTGATTACATCAATACAAGGGTATATCGATGAATGCTAAATTACATAGGAGAATAGCAACAACTAACTTATTACAAGAAAGAGGGATGTAGATAATAGCATTACAAATTGTTAATGAAGCAGCTCAGAATCTTACACGTTTTAATTGCTTTAGTGTGTTTTCCGTTTTTATAATATGCTAATATGCTATTTCTAGCATATTAATGTCCATACACAAAGATGTAATAGAGGGTCTAACATTCAGAACTTTACACTTATGAGTAGGAAATTTATGAAGCAAGGAAACCACAGTTACTGCATTTTCTAACATTTTGTCTTCAAAATGGTATACAGAAGAAAAACAAGAATTAAATAGTGACATATTGTTTTGTCATTCAAGACAGTAACAGAAATAAATCTTTATGAAACATTTTGGAATAGGAGCAGAAGTAAGAAATGTGAGAGGCGATTTGTCTTCATTTGTACAAAAACTACATTTCGGGGATACATTAATGTCATACTTATGAATTAATCTGTTAGTTGGCTACTATTTATTCATAATTTTAAAATGGATTTCTGTAACCTTGTTTGGTAGAAAAAACTTCTATGGCACAAAACAGGCAATTTTAAAATTTATGTCCAAAGCCATCAGAGTATTGTGGTGTGTGTCTGATGTGGCACAGTGACAGGCTGGGCACCTGCTGTTGTCACGTGTCATTAGCTTATCGTTTAAGCTGTTGGTTTAGGAGGAGTACACACACATACATTTAACTGAATATAATGGAGAAGGCTTACTCCTTAGAAATAACATTTCTTATTGCTGCAGTTAGAAAAACAATGCCCCTTTATTATATATTTTTTCTTGACCATACAGGATGCCCAGTGGTAACCAGCCTACCATGTGTTTCAACAGATGCCAGTGTACCCGAATACTGAGACACAATTGGATGTTCTTTTCTTCTGCTTTTAAGATTCCCAGTTTGGGATAATGTGCAGTTCATGTTAGAATTGCTATTTCTACAGGTAAGACTACTGCATAATTCCTGCAAAGCCTCCCCATATTTATTACTTGATCTGTAATAGTTTGCTGCCTTGAATACTGACCTCTATGTTTGCTCACTCTGTCCAGTGACTAACACGGCTTTTTAATTTTAGACAGGAAAGCCTCACAGCGTGAATCCTCGCAAACACAGAGACTGAGGCACTTCAGTACCAGCAGTCACAAAACGGGGATGTTGTTCTGTTTTGCAAAATAACATTTATTTTCTTAAGTTACTGTGCTTTGTTGTTGGATTTTGAAAGAACCAAGAATTAATTTTAACCTAAAATAAAACTAAGGCAGGAGAGAAAAATGAAGATGTTTTCATGTAAGTAATGACACCTGAGCACATCACATTAGAAGTTCAGATATACAGAGATTGTAACACAATGTCTACTTTATGCATAATGTAAAAGTAAATAAAATGATGCTACATATAAGGACAATTAAGTTGGATTTCTTTCAAAATCCAACAAAAAACAACAGTAATTAAAAATAATATTGTTAGTTAGACTTTACTCTAAGCAGAACTTTATATATTGTGATGGTTTACCTTGGTAATAATTAATCTACAGGTATACCAAGAAAGAAGGCAGAAGAAGAAGTAAGGGTACACTTTATTAATGTTTGAACTCCGTGAGTGAACATCATGTATCTACTGTGTTTATGTTTTTAACAGTTACAGTGAAGTAGAAGAGTCCGGTCGTGTTATGGGGCAGCAGTTGAAGAAGAAGGATGGAGAGATGTGTGCCATGTTGAAGTATTGGCTGGTTCTCCTGCCCACTCTTCTAGAATCCTCCATCTAAACATCTGCTGTGCCTTTGCCAAGTGATCACGAGGTACTGGCCTATTTTGTTTTTTTTTCTTCTGAAAACTGTGTCGGTCTCATTGTACTGGCTGCCTGTCTCACACAGAATTGATTTGAAGGTTCTATTAAATAATTAGCAGGCTTTGAGTATTTTACACCCTGCCTGTATTTTGGAGTGTCTGCTCCCAACATTTCTTTTGTCAAACGTTGCTTTGCTTTTTATTCCAAGATCAACCATAAAAACCGGCAGCTTTCTGTATTCATGCAACAAACTCTGGAATGCTTTGCCAATGGAGAAGTGCCAGGCTACAAATGTCCAGCATTTCGAAAATCTTCAACAAGCCCACTTGTAGCAACCGCAAAATACGGAAACGCGATTCCTACACTTCACAACCCGTACAGGGGGGTGGACGATGTTTGAAAGCATAATAGCACAACCATATTCGGTCCTCGTCCCCTCTTGCCACGATTCCCTTCTTAATAATTTGCAGCAAATAAAACGCAACAGGAAGTGGAACAGAAAAAATATATTAACAGTTGCTGTTACATTAACTTGACCGGTGCCTGAGTGCCCCTTAGTGAACCCCTTCCCCAGACGCCCTCCCTAGCGCCCAAATACTAACCCCCGGTTTGACACAGACAAAAAAAAGGAAAAAAGTAAATAATAAGAAAAACTGTTCTTTGAGAATGCAAAAGGAAGATTTCACTTAGTCCAAAATATAGGAAAACAAGAAACACTGCAGTTTAGTTCCTCCATGAAGGCAGGAAACACAACCGTCCTTTGGCAGAACGGCTTCTCCGTGGACTATCACGAAGAATGAAACTCAGGAATCTGACTCACCAGACGGGAGCACCCAGAGAACACCAGACCCTGGCCTCTTCTCTGGGATTCGTCCTTGAATATTTCTTCGGGGTGGCCACCCATGAATAGCAGACGTCCCTGGGTGAAGTAAAATCCTGAATAGTTCTTAGAGCGTGGATAGTCGCTGCGATGCCTTCAGCCTTATCCTTTCTTTTTTCCTCCCCAACTTGTTCCGCCATTCCCCTTAAAAAGAAAAAGTTTTCCGCCGAAAATCCTTGCCCCTCACGGTTGTCATGGGAACCTCACGCCAGCAACAGGCAGCTGGAAAATTTACTCGGGTGGGATCATTCCAGACCAGGGTGTCACCAAAGGTGCCTGAAGGGCTATTTAAAACACCCTCCCAGCCAACATTATAAAGTGACGGACAATCCAGAAGGCTAACACGACTGTCCGTTATGTAGCCTTGCTACACACTTTTCTAATTTGTCTTTTTATTAATTACTTGCATTGGTTGTAATAGATTAGAAATGGTACTGTGTACACTTTGTAAGCTCTGCACTGGGCACTAACCTCTGCTGTGTTTCTCTGTTGTTTTTTTTCAGTTTATTGCAATGGTAACACCAACCCCCCCCCCCCCCCCCCCCCCCCGGCGTCTCCACCGTCTGTTAAATCAACTCCAACTGCCTATGATAGAAGAAAGTTCACAAGATGTCCTGAAATGGAATTGTGATTGGAGTGAGACGGCCACAATTATGTATGCTGGGATGTGCGAGGGGGCTGTGTGGGCTTTGGCTTGGGACCCCCAGAGGTTTATTATCTCTGGCAACCTTGAAAGCTGCAAGTTTGTCATTGTCCCCGGCCATTTGACCATGCAGTGTATTTATTACAAAGGACAAGGACCCCTCCATTTGCTTCTTATTTACTTTTATAATACCTTCAATTTTCTTTGTAACTGTGTGTTTTTGTAGAGCAATTTAAGCTACACTTATAAGCAAAGATGATATAAAAATATTACTAGTGAACAAATGTTAAGGGGCAGATCAGTTAAAATGTCTAAATTTTTAGTTTAAATAGAACAATGTTTTCTGAAATATTGCTGGAAAACAACTCTTTGACTCTGAGTAGCTTAGTATCTTGTTCATAAAGCTAAAATAGCATTTTTTCTTTTTTGACAAATTTAATGATTCACTTTTATTGTGTTCAAAACCTTGGCTAACATTTTTTTTAAATACTATGGTAAAAATCTGTAAATATATTTGTGTTGTGTTTTTAACACCTCCCATTGTTGGCCATTTTCATTGTAGTTGTGTTCTAGTTAAATGCATTTACCATTTATACATCTTTACGATTACTGAATTTTCTACTCATAATATACATATAGTATATATACATATAAATATGGGTGTGTGTATAATTTTTTTTGAGAAACATTGTTCACAGATCTTTCACTTTTATTTTTAAATGTACCATTTATTTCTTCAATAAAAAATGTATGAATAAGTGTATTGTATTTCCTTTTTTTTAAGGTATAAAAATAAACTGGCTCTGTGTCAAAATGGGTGAATAAAACCATTGACATGAGATGTGTCTGCACACAAACAGCAGTGTTATGTTGATTAAACTTGTAAGAAAGAATATCACTGCCCTCTGTCCACATGGTGTTCATCATAAACTGAACTATTTCATGCTGTTTAAATTCTGCTCAGTGGAGAATATTTTATTTTACAGCAGTTAAATTCAGTTCATTTTTATTATATTAATAGATAAGTTGGTTTCTCATCAGGTTTTACAGAGACACCTTGAAATAACATTTAAAAACACATCACTGAGAATAAATGTATTACAAATATGAACTATAGCAGCAAGCACTTACTGTAAAAAAAAATAGATCAAATAGATTGATTCAAGTGATAGATAACAGCTCACTTCCTTAATTTAAATCTGTGGATATAAAGTTAAATTTCTTTGTAAGATTAATAGCCATTGGAATAAATGAGGATTTGAACCGGTGGCTTTATACTCTTCATTTCTTCAGCATCTGACCTGATTGCACAACTGAGAACGAATTAAAGAATTTTAACAAGTGGTTGCACAACTGAGAACGAATTAAAGAATTTTAACAAGTGGACAGTCACAGTTAACACTAAGGGGGACAGTCAGCACAATGCAATACAACACAGTGTTCATTCTTTTCTTTTTTTGAAAAAGGACCATATATTTCTATAAAACTGGTTGGATACATTAGGTTTTGTAAACCTGATGCTTTAAGACAAATGGCAATTTTATGTAATAATAGTTGATGTCTAAAGATATTTTTAAACAAACACAATTTGCTCATAAGAGGGAAATTGCAACAATAGATCAAAACGGAAAGGAAACTTTATATGATTTATTACGTGAGTGAGAAAATAAAAACACTACATACTTTATCTATACTAATAAAAGGCAAAGCCCTCACTGACTCACTGACTGACTGACTGACTCATCACTAATTCTCCAACTTCCTGTGTAGGTAGAAGGCTGAAATTTGGCAGGCTCATTCCTTACAGCTTACTTACAAAAGTTAGGCAGGTTTCATTTCGAAATTCTACGTGTAATGGTCATAACTGGAACCTGTTTTTTGTCCATATACTCTAATGGAGGAGGCGGAGTCACGTATTGCGTCATCACGTACTACGCCTCCTACGTAATCATGTGAACTGAAAACAAGGAAGAGATTTACAGCACAAGTCAAACGCGGGAACGAAGGTAAATGATGTTAATTGTTGACTGTCTTTTAATACTGTGTAATTGTTGAGTGTCTTTTAATACTGTGTAAGCATACATATTAACACATGTGCAATTAAACGTGTGCATTTACGGGGTGATTTCTCAGGCTTAAAAGCTCGCCTTTTATTAAAAAGGTAAATGCAAACTCTTTTCATTCTGAAGGGCACAAACCACGTTAGATTTCAGCCGTTAAACGCGCAAAAATGTCAGTACACCAGATAAATAAGCGCAACATATTATCAGTTGTATTGTTTGCTTACAATACATATAGAAATGTGTTAATCGTTAACTAATATTATGGGATGGTGTTTTTCGACTCGCGCCTTGATTTAAACGATTGCATGTCTTGGTGGGTTTGCGTAGCTTATTGTCAATTTCTTTACACCTCTTTTTAAGACTTAATTTAAAAAGGTTTTCTTTTCTTCTTAATTAAAATTTAAAAGCAATACTTCACCGCTGCGAAGCCCCTCTAGCGCTGACGTCCGAGGTTCGATTACCGTAAGCGAATGCAGTGAGTGTGTACGCCTGATGAGCCAAGAATAAGGGGGAAAGACGTGTCGCGTACTCTTTGCATTATTTGACAGTAAACTATTTTCATCCATTCTATGATCTGCTTCTCACAACTGAAGGCACCGTGGCTGATGTTACCTGACTTGCTGGCCAACCATAAGCGTTACCTGGAAGGTAACCACCCACTCACTTCACTCCCTTACAGGAATCGAACCTCGGACGTCAGCGCTAGAGGCGAAGCCCCTAAAATTGCGCCACGGCGTGTGGTTCGTTTATTTGACAGCATGTAGATCGGGGTAATTACATTCACGCCATTCGTAGTCTGATTCACAATCTGATTGTATGGGTGGTTACCTACCAGGTAACGCTTATGGTTAGCCAGCAAGTCAGCTCGAAGTGACCACTCGAGTGAAGGCAGCTTCACAAAAAAACAGATCCTTAACAAACTGTTATTGGTATATTTTCCCTCAATTTTAAAAGGTTTTCTTTTCTTCTTAATAAAAATTTAAAAGCAGTACTTCGCCGGTGCGAAGCGCGGGGATTTGAGCGACTGACGCATACAGACATATTCATGAGTGCAGGTACTTCAGAAAGAAAGCACCGTGTAAACCTAAACTTTACATTAAGTTCATAGACCTACAAAAGGTTGCCATTGATTTGAGGCAAGATTGCTTTTCTCCTGTACAACTATACGTTGCATTCTTAACAGTAAGCTTGCACAGCTTGGTCATATTACAACCTGAGTGCTGAACTAACAACGTCGTATACAAACAGAACTATAACAATTGTAATAAACAAACAAAAAAAAAAGCGAAGAACCCTTGGATTTAATAAAAAGGCTCCTTCCTTGGCGAAGCAAGGAAAAAGGAAGACCTTATATGGCGTTTGTTTATAAAACAGCGGAAAAGCTGTGTTAATGCTGCTTCACAAAAAAACAGATCCTTAACAGATTGCTATTGGGATATTTTCCCTCAATTTAAAAAGCTTTTCTTCTTAATAAAAATTTAAAAGCAGTACTTCGCGGGGATTTAAATATAGATATATATATATATATATATATATATATATATATATATATATATACAGTGGAACTTCGAGATACGATCACCTCTGTATACGAGAACAGATTGCTATTGGGATATTTTCCCTCAATTTAAAAAGCTTTTCTTCTTAATAAAAATTTAAAAGCAGTACTTCGCGGGGATTTAAATATAGATATATATATATATATATATATATATATATATATATATACAGTGGAACTTCGAGATACGATCACCTCTGTATACGAGAAATTCAAAATACGAGGAAAATATGAGTGAAAAATTCAGATCTAAATGCGAGCATTTGCTCGCGTAACGAGCCACGAGCCAGGCTGTGGGTATAGCTCTCAGCTTAGCGAGGGGGCGTGGTAGCATTTGCGAGCCGCGATCTGCGGTGTCTGCGTTTCTCACTTAAGTGCACAGGTGGGAAACTGCCCACATCCATGATTGTTCCTGTGGCTGATGGGCTGCAGCTGCCATGTCCTCCCCGCATATATAGAGAAGCGCGAGCCGGTTAAGGGGGAGAAGAAGTAAAAGAAAAGAGAGGAGAGAGAACGGAGGTGGCAGGCAGGCCGGCAGGCCACCCGCCCGCGAGTGCGTGAGCGAGTGCAGGCTCGCGTGTAGCTGAACAGTGAGCTGAACAGGCGAGCCAAACAGCTGAAGCAGGACGGTGTAGAGAAGGTCAGCTGCATTAAGAGTGTCTCGCCTGTTGCAGAGCCCGCAGGTGAGACGCTAACAGAGAAGAAGCACCGGGGATTGTCATCTGTTTTTTAAAGACTGCTTCCTATTGACGTTTTAACCTCGTGTTAAAGGATTGTTATTCTTGTGTATTTTAAACCTCCACTTCACAACTATTTTAAGGATTATTTATTTAAAGATTTATTGAATGCTCTACTGCACTTTAGACACCTGTTTTCATTTTTTTAATAGTCAGTTATATTATTTACCAGTGTTATTTATTAAAGGTAGACTACAGTATATATAATTTATCAGTGTTATTTGTTAGGAAAATTGATTTTTATGTTAATATATTTGGGGTGCGGAATGGATTAACTGGATTCCCATTATTTTCAATGGGGAAGTTTGTTCTAGATACGAGAAATTCGCTATACAAGCTCAGTGCTGGAACGAATTAAACTCGTATCTAGAGGTTCCACTATATATATATATATATATATATATATATATATATATATATATAGATGTATGTATATATATATATATATATATATATATATATATATATATATATATATATATATGTATATATATATATATAGATGTATATAGAGATATAGATATATATAGATATACATATATAGATATAGATATATATATATATATGTATGTATGTCTATATATATATATATATATATATGTAAGCTTATAAGTACTGCCTTACTTCTCTTTAAGAAAGGAAGATGTAATGATACTTGATTTAAACGATTCCATGTCTTGGTGGGTTTGCGTAGCTTATTGTCAATATCTTTACACCTGTTTTTAAGACTTATTGACTGAAACGGGCTTTCACAAAAAAAGTTAGGGCTTTGCTACAGGATACACCCTCCACAAGTTAAGCAAGTAAAAATAAAAGTGTATATTTCTGTTTTATTTAAACCTTTTAAGTTTGTATGCAAAGCCCCATTTGGCTGTTTTAGTTTTTTTTTTTCCTTCAGTAATATTAAATCTCCTTAAAGAAAAAGAACATATGCATTTTACTTTTTTTGTATCTCTTTAGTAATATTTTAGTGTAAAAGGATAACCAGTATTTAAACCTTTTATGTTACTTTATAAAGTTATTTTACACAATGTTGAAAAATTAATAAGAAAGCTACATATTTTGTCAGCTGCTGCTTTAATTTTCAATGAAATTAAAAAAGCTCTCCAAGAGAAAACCTCAATGAAGAAGAAACAGTTTGCACTATCTAAAAAGGAGAAACCCTCATTTATAAAGGTTTGCTGCAGATGACTTGACTGAAAATAAATTAATACTTCCTATGTGTATAATACATATTTATCTATTTTACTTATGCCTTTATTCCAGCACCTTGCAACATCTGAGGTACAATTTGTTACATTACTTTTGTTTTTTGCAGCACAGGCAGGTGAAGTGACTTCCTCAGGGTCACACAGTGGTGTCAGTACCAGGATTTGAACTGACAAGCTCCGGGTTTGCTGAAATATTACTGAAGAAAGAAAAAAAACGAAAACGGGCAAATAGGGCTATGCATACAAATGTCCATCCATCCATTATCCAACCCGCTATATCCTAAATACAGGAGCCAATAAGTAGATATGTATATATACAGTATATATATATATATATATATATATATATATATATATATATATATATATGTGAATGTATGTATGTATGTATATATGTATGTCTATATTTATATGTATATATATATATGTAGATATGTAAATTTGTATATGTATATATATATGTATATGTGGATGTGTATATGTATATACTGTATATGTATATGTATATGTAGATATGTATATATATGTATATATGTTTATGTATATATATATGTTTACAGAACCTCTTTAACACACTACTTCTCCACTGCGAATCGCGGGTATTTTGCTAGTATAACATATATAGTACCTGCCAAATAATACAAAGAGTACACAGCGTGTTTCACCCTAATTGGGGCTTATCAGGTGTGCACACCTAAGCTTCCTCTTACGGTGATTGAACATTGGACATCAACGTTACGCCACAAAGGCTGCTTCGTTTATTTTGCAGGATGAATATTTTCATTATGGTCAACTAATGTGGAACTAAAATGAATAAACCATAATGTCAAGTTGTACTGCATGCACAGTTCCGATCAGGCCGTGCCGTAAAGTGGATTTTTTAGTTTTAATGTTTTTTTCATTAAGCGCATGCGGTGTGTGTCACTACTTGGTTCCCGTTGCCGGCACGATCTGCGTGCGCGTGCCTATTGAAAGGCTACGTCATCACACACTTTACGGTGCTGTCCAATCTGTTTAATGCATGCGTGAACACTTTACGGCACGTTAGGCTTTCAATACGCCTGCGCGCGCAAATTGGGTAGGCACGCAGATCAGGTAGCGACACTGCCTGTCTTTGCGCACATTAGTACATTAGTACCACATTAGTTGACCATAATGAAAATTTTCATCCTGCAAAATAAATGAAGCAGCCTTTGTGGCGTAACGTTGATGTCCAATGTTCCATCGCCGTAAGAGGAAACTTAGGTGTGTACACCTGATGAACCCCAATTAGGGCGAAACACATGCTGTATACTCTTTGTATTATTTGGCAGGTACTATATATATATATATATATATATATATATACAGTAATCCCTCGCTATATCGCGCTTCGCCTTTCGCAGCTTCACTCCATCGCGGATTTTATATGTAAGCATATTTAAATATATATCGCGGATTTTTTGCTGGTTCACGGATTTCTGCAGACAATTGGTCTTTTAATTTCTGGTACATGCTTCCTCAGTTGGTTTGCCTAGTTGATTTCATACAAGGGACGCTATTGGCAAATGGCTGAGAAGCTATCCAACTTACTTTTCTCTCTCTCTTGCGCTGACTTTCTCTGATCCTGACGTAGGGGGATTGAGCAGGGAGGCTGTTTGCACACCTAGACGATACGGACGCTCGTCTAAAAATGCTGAAAGATTATCTTCACGTTGCTACCTTCTGTGCAGCTGCTTCCTGAAGCGACATGCTGCACGGTGCTTCGCATACTTAAAAGCTCTAAGGGCACGTATTGATTTTTGATTGAAAAACAAACTCTATCTCTCTCTATCTCTCTCTCTCTCTCTTTCTCTGCTCCTGACGAGGGGGTGTGAGCTGCCGCCTTCAACAGTTTTGTGCCACGGTGCTTCGCATACTTAAAAGCCAAACAGCCCTATTGATTTGTTTGCTTTTCTCTATCTCTCTGACAGTCACTGCTCCTGACGCACACTCCTTTGAAGAGGAAGATATGTTTGCATTCTTTTAATTGTGAGACGGAACTGTCATCTCTGTCTTGTCATGGAGCACAGTTTAAACTTTTGAAAAATAGACAAATGTTTGTTTGCAGTATTTGAATAACGTTCCTGTCTCTCTACAACCTCCTGTGTTTCTGCGCAAATCTGTGACCCAAGCATGACAATATAAAAATAACCATATAAACATATGGTTTCTACTTCGCGGATTCTCTTATTTCGCGGGTGGCTCTGGAACGCAACCCCCGCGATGGAGGAGGGATTACTGTATATATATATATACAGTGCATCCAGAAAGTATTCACAGCACATCACTTTTTCGACATTTTGTTATGTTACAGCCTTATTCCAAAATGGATTAAATTCATTTTTTTCCTCAGAATTCTACACACAGCACCCCATAATGACAACGTGAAAAAAGTTTACTTGAGATTTTTGCAAATTTATTAAAAATAAAAAAATTGAGAAAGCACATGTACATAAGTATTCACAGCCTTTGCCATGAAGCTCGAAATTGAGCTCAGGTGCATCCTGTTTCTGCAGCTTAATTGTAGTCCACCTGTGGTAAATTCAGTTGGTTGGACATGATTTGGAAAGGCACACACCTGTCTATATAAGGTCCCACAGTTAACAGTTCATGTCAGAGCACAAATCAAGGATGAAGTCAAAGGAATTGTCTCGAGGCACAAATCTGAGGAAGGTTACAGAAAAATTTCTGCTGCTTTTAAGGTCCCAATGAGCACAGTGGCCTCCATCATCCATAAGTGAAAGAAGTTCGAAACCACCAGGACTCTTCCAGGAGCTGGCCGGCCATCTAGACTGAGCAATCGGGGGAGAAGGGCCTTAGTCATGGAGGTGACCAAGAACCCAATGGTCACTCTGTCAGAGCTCTAGAGGTCCTCTGTGGAGAGAGGAGAACCTTCCAGAAGGACAACCATCTCTGCAGCAATCCACCAATCAGGCCTGTATGGTAGAGTGGCCAAACGGAAGCCACTCCTTAGTAAAAGGCACATGGCAGCCTGCCTGGAGTTTGCCAAAAGGCACCTGAAGGACCCTCAGACCATGAGAAAGAAAATTCTCTGCTCTGATGAGACAAAGATTGAACTCTTTGGTGTGAATGCCAGGCGTCACGTTTGGAGGAAACCTGGTACCATCCCTACAGTGAAGCATGGTGGTGGCAGCATCATGCTGTGGGGATGTTTTTCAGCGGCAGGAACTGGGAGACTAGTCAGGATAAAGGGAAAGATGACTGCAGCAATGTACAGAGACATCCTGGATGAAAACCTGCTCCAAAGCGCTCTTGACCTCAGACTGGGGCGACGGTTCATCTTTCAGCAGGACAACGACCCTAAGCACACAGCCAAGATATCAAAGGAGTGGCTTCAGGACAACTCTGTGAATGTCCTTGAAAGGCCCAGCCAGAGCCCAGACTTGAATCTGATTGAACATCTCTGGTGAGATCTTAAAATGGCTGTGCACCGACGCTTCCCATCCAAGCTGATGGAGCTTGAGAGGTGCTGCAAAGAGGAATGGGAGAAACTGGCCAAGGATAGGTGTGCCAAGCTTGTGGCATCATATTCAAAAAGACTTGAGGCTGTAATTGCTGCCAAAGGTGCATCGACAAACTATTGAGCAAAGGCTGTGAATATTTATGTACATGTGATTTCTCAGTTTTTTTACTTTTAATAAATTTGCAAAAACCTCACATTGTCATTATGGGGTGTTGTGTGCAGAATTCTGAGGAAAAAAATGAATTTAATCCATTTTGGAATAAGGCTGTAACATAACAAAATGTGGAAAAAGTGATGCGCCGTGAATACTTTCCGGATGCACTGTATATATAATATATATATATATATATATATATATATATATATATATATATATATATATATATATATAAGTATGTAGTGTTTTTATTTTCCCACTCATGTAATAAATCATATAAAGTTTCCTTTCCATTTTGATCTATTGTTGCAATTTCCCCCTTATGAACAAATTTTGTTTGTTTAAAAATATCTTTGGACATAAATTATTATTAATAAAATTGCCATTTGTCTTAAGGCATCAGATTTACAAAACCTAATGTATCCAACCAGTTTTATAGAAATTTATGGCCCTTTTTCAAAATAAGAAAAGAAATTAAAACTGTTGCATGGCATTGTGCTGACTGTCCCCCTCAGTATTAACTGTGACTGTCCACATGTTAAAATTCTTTAATTCATTCTCAGTTGTGCAATCAAGTAGGATGCTGAAGAAATGAAGAGCATAAAGCCACTGGTTCAAATCCTCATTTATTCCAATGGCTATTAATCTTACAAAGATGTTTAACTTTATATCCACAGACTTAAATTAAGGAAGTGCGCAGTTATCACTTGAATCAATCTATTTTTACAGTAAGTGCTTGCTGCTGTAGTTCATATTTGTAATATGTTTGTTCTTAGTGATGTGTTTTTAATGTTATTTCAAGGCATCTCTGTAAAACCCCCTGAGAAACCAGCTTACCTATTAATATAATAAAACTGAACTGAATTTAACAGCTGTAAAATAAAATACTCTCCACTAACTGAGCAGAATTTAAACAGCATGAAATAGTTCAGTTTTTGATGAACACCATGTGGACAGAGGGCAGTGATATTCTTTCTTACAAGTTTAATCAACATAACACACCGCTGTTTGTGTGCAGACTCATCTCATGTCAATGGTTTTATTCACCCATATTGATACAGAGCCAGTTCATTTTTATAACTTTAGAAAAGGAAATACAATACACTTATTCATACATTTTTTATTGAAGAAATAAATGGTATGTTTAAAAACAAAAGTGAAAAATCTATGAACAATGTTTCTCACAAAAAAATTATACACACACCCATATTTGCATGTATATATACTGTATAAATATTATGAGTAGAAAATTCAGTAATCAGAAAGATGTATAAATGGTAAATGCATTTAACTAGAACACAACTACAATGAAAATGGCCAACAAGGGGAGGTGTTAAAAATTATTAGGGAAGGAGAACACAAATATATTTACAGATTTTTACCTTAGTATTTAAAAAAATGTTAGCAAAGGTTTTGAATGAAGTAAAAGTGAATCATTAAATTTGTCAAAAAGGAAAAATGCTATTTTAGCTTTATGAACAAGATGCTACTCAGAGTTAAAGAGTTATTATCCTGCAATATTCCATAAAAAATGTGTTCTATTTAAACTGACATTTTTCCTGATCTGGCCCTTAACATTTGTTCACTAATAATATTTCTATATCACCTTTGCTTACAAGTGTTGCTCAAATTGCTCTACAAAAATATACAGTTACAAAGAAAATTGAAGGCATTATAAAAGTAAATGAGAAGCAAATGGAGGGGTCATTGTCCTTTGTAATAAAGACACTGCATGGTCAAATGGCCAGGGACAAAGACAAACTTGCAGCCTTCAAGGACACTGGAGATAATAAATCCCTAGGGGTCCCAAGCCAAAGCCCACACAGCCCCCTCTGCACATCCCAGCATTCCTATTGTGGCCATCCCACTCCAATCACAATTCCATTTCAGGACATCTTCTGAACTTTTCTTCTATCACAGGCAGTTGGAGTTGATGTAACAGACGGTGGAGACGCAGGGGGGCACCATTGCAATAAACTGGAAAAAACAACAGAGAAAAACAGCAGAAGTTAGTGTCCAGTGCAGAGCTTACAAAGTGTACACAGTACCATTTCTAATCTATTACAACCAATGCAAGTAATTAAGAAAAAGCCAAATTAGAAAAGTGGGCTTGTTGAAGTTTTTTGAAATGCTTGACATTTGTAGCCTGGTACTTCTCTATTGGCAAAGCATTCCAGATTTTGTTGCAGGAGTACAGAAAGCTCCCGGTTTTTAAGGTTGATCTTGGAATAAAAAGCAAAGCAACGTTTGAGAAAAGAAATGTTGGGAGCAGACACTTCAAAATACAGGCAGGGTCTAAAATACTCAAAGCCTTCTATATATTTAATAGAACCTTGAAATCAATTCTATGTGAGGCAGGTGGCCAGTGTAATGAGACTGAGACAGTTTTCAGAAGAAAAAAAAAACAAAAAGGCCAATACCTCGTGATCACTTGGCAAAGGCACAGCAGATCAGAGCAGAGGTTGAGATGGAGGATTCTAGAAGTGCCGGGCAGGAGGGGCAGCCGCTACTTCAACATGGTACACATCTCTCCGTCCTTCTTCTTTAACTGCTGCCACATAACACGGCCAGACTCTTCTACTTCACTGTAACTGTTAAAAACATAAACACAGTAGATATTCACTCACAGAGTTCAAACATTAATAAAGTGTAGTCTTACTTCTTGTTCTGCCTCCTTTCTTGGTTCACCTGTAGATCAATCATTACCAAAGTAAACCATCACATAAGATAAAGGTCTGCTTCAGAGTAAAGTCTGACTAATAATATTTTTTTTAATTACTGTGGTTTTTTTGTTGGATGTTGAAAGAACCCCAACTTAATTGTCATTATATGTAGCATCATTTTTTCCTTTTACATTTCGCATACAGTAGATATTGTGTTATAATCTCTGTATATCTGAACTTCTAATGTGATGTGCTCAGGTGCCGTTACTTACATGAAAACATCTTCGTTTTTCTCTCCTGCCTTAGTTTTGTTTTAAGTTAAAATTAAGTCTCAGCTCTTTTAAATTTCCAACAACAAAAGCACAGTAACTTAAAAAAA